>NC_056735.1:1441526568-1441676568 GCF_019279795.1 Protopterus annectens | reverse complement strand
TGAGATGCTATAGATATAAAGGGAACATGTCAGGTTTATAATCCATGAGCAGATGGGTATGCAGAAGTGTCAGCCAAGTGTGTGCCAAAATGTTTGAATGCTAATGAGAAAAGATGTCAAGTGGACACTTCCAAGTTGATTTTGCAGCATTTTTGTCAAGCTAATGCCAACTTTGTTTTTGGAAAAATTAGATACTGTTGATGAAACATGGTTGCACCACTATGATCCTGAGACAAAACAACAGTCCATGCAATGGTGGCACTCAGATTCACCAAAGCCAAAGAAGGTCAGGACTCAAAAGCCAGCAGGAAAGGCCATGACCACACTATTTTGGGATCAGGAAGGTGTTGTAATGACTGACAATCTTCCAAGGGGCCAAATAGTTAATGCAGAATACTGCTGTAACTTGCTGTGCCGATTAAATGAGGCATTGAAAGAAAAAAGGAGATGGAAGCTGAGGAAAGGAGTTCTCTTTTTGCAAGACAATACACCTGTTCACAAGGCTGGCAAAACAATGGATATTTTGATGAACTTGAGATTTGAGTGCATAGCCCATCCCCCCTACTCACCAGATCTTGCTCCATCTGACTATTTTCTGTTTCCAAACCTTAAAAAAGAGTTTGAAAGGGCATCAATTTTTAAGTGATTCAGAGGTGACTGCAGGAGCACAGCAATATCTCAGTGCCCAGAGTTCAGACATTTTTTATCACGGTTACAGAAACTTCAGACACGATGTGCCAAGTGTGTGCAACTTCAAGGAGAATATGTTGAATAACTTGTAAGTTTCATGGCCCCACATCATTCCCTTCTTGGTCAGGCTTACAACTTTTCAGCAACCCCTCATATTATTCCTTTTATCTTTCAAATTTGGAAGGTACAAAATTGCTATAGTCTAAAGGGCCTGCTTTTGTAAGGAAAAATAAATGGAATGCTATATATTCATTGATTAAAATATGATGTGCAAGGTTTTATTTGGTTAAATATTTGACCAATAGCTCTGACTGTTTTAGAATGTACTACAGTATATATGAAATACAGTGGGGGCTGGAGTATAATGTATGAAATGCCTTGTACTGTATGTTAAGGGAATGCATTTCACGACAAGTGATGAAACCACATGTAAGGAAACCAGTTCCCTTATGCTAGAGCAGAAGACATTTCATACATCACATAAACCAACCCCCATCTGTTCAATTTGTCTGTTTTCCCCTTTTTTATTTTGTTTATGTTAGAGTAGTATTTCACTTTCCTGTCTGACTTCAAACTGATGATTTGTTGCCAAAGTTTCTACTGAGGAAGGTTTTAAAAAGTGTTTGTATGTTCTTTTGAGCTAAGTATCTTACAAGTGACTTTCTGCTCTAGTGCTGAGGTTCTTTTAAATCTTTTAATCTTTTTTTTTTTTTTTTTTTTTTTGGGGTAGGTGATATAATTTCATTTTGATGTACATTTAGTAGTGCAGTTAGGGTTTTGTTAGAATGTGTTAGTTTTATGGTTTAATATTGCTGCTAGTTAGTTGATTTTTAGCTAGCGTAGAATCAGATCTGTTTTGCCAGTAATGCTTTCCTAGGGGCTAGTTATGGTCATTGTTTTATTTTTTTATTCTTTTGTTTTAATAGGGTCCATTCCAATATAAAGATATTTTTTCTAACTGGTTGGTTAGGTACTCGGTGCTCTTACTTGAGTTTATGTGTATGCATTTTGTGTCTCCGCTCTATGAACATTTTTTTAAACATTGAAATGAATAGAAGATCTGGTTTCCATTTTACTTTGTTTTTAAGCATAAGCGTTGGTTTTAAGCTGGACTATTGTGTTAATTCGGCTGTGGTATCTATGGTCTGTGTTTGCTTACGTGTTTTACATGTATTGTATGTGTGAATTTATTGTAAATGTGGTGGGTTTTGGAGGATTGTATTCAAGATGAAGAATCTTTAGTGATGCATCAAGAGTGTAGATAAAAATATACCTGCACAATGTACTAAATATATGTTATTATAACATTTTTTATCTGAGGTCCACTAATTATCTGGAGTCTATATAATATAATATAATATAATATAATATAATATAATATAATATAACCTCTTTGCAGGCATTATAGCATGGCTTCTCACTTTACTCTGGATGAAATTTTTGAAGTAGGCCGTCAAGTAAACATAGAGCCAATTAATAAATAAAACTACATTTCCTTATTGACATAAACCCATAATAACATTAGACTTTTCTGATATGTTTAATTATAACTTTTTCATAAAGGCAACAGGAACCTCACCATAACTTTACTTTCTCTTCAAGGACAGGTCTACCTGCATTTCCCTGACAGACCCAGGTGTAACTTGCTTCGCTATGTGCACTGAATTTAGTAACACCACCCTTGTCACCAGCAGAACATAATGGCTATATTCAGTGACAAGCATTCCATGAGCAATATTATTGTTTTTTTGTATGGTTTGCACACAATTTAAAGCCGATTTACTAAAGGGTAGGCTAAGAAAGGAAATTGCAGAGTCCCTGTAATACAGAGATGGTATGCTAAACTATAAAAACATGATGAATGCTGACCTTGGGAAATACACCATTTTGTAGTGTTTTATATCTCATCTTTGTACACAAATTAGAGCTGCTTTACTAAAGGGTGTGCCAAGTAAGGGAACTACAGAATCCCTATAATACAGAGCTGGCATGCTAAACTAGAAAGAAACTCGTCATGAAAGTTAATGGGAGCAGATGTCTATTTTCTATCCACTTGGGTTTGGAGGGATGAGTCACACGGGAACTACATGTGAAGGTTGAAGGCCATATGAAATGTGTCCTTCAAAGCTTGAAAAGGAACAGGAAATGTTATACAAAGTGAAAATAATGGAATTACCTCTGCCTGTAGTTAAAAGAGTTTGTTTGTTTGTGTCTTTCGGCTTTTCCCGGTTAGGGGTCGCCACAGCGGAACTCCGGTCCGCTAATGATTGGCAGTAGAGTTTTACATGCTGGCTTGCCGGGCCTAACACACAACCTTGAACGAAGGAATGCCCGTTCACGCATGTCGCCACACAGATGACGCTCAACTAACTGTGAAGCGACAACGCTACCGCAGCACCACCATCGCAGTCCCTGTAGTTAAAAGAGTATTGATGTGAAAAGACTGATAACTGATATTTGCAAGTACTGTTTCTTCATTGATTCACTTTCCGGAAAATATTGTGTATTGTGTAATAGTCAAGCTGTTGAACTTTTGAAAGTAGCTAACAGTGCATGAATGACTGTGTTTATACTATTTAACACAACTTTCCCTATTTGTGTAGATCTACTAAATAAACCTTAACAATTTGAACAGCTGCTTCTTGAGACTGCTTTTTCCAGCAAGCACTGCTAGATGGTACAGATCAAGAATTCATACCTCACAACTATCCAGATTTTCACAGAATGCACAGAGTTTTGGCTCATATTTTTGGTCTGTTCCTCATAAAATTTATGGTTTTCTGGCAAATCACAGGATGATCGGAAGACTGAAGTCACTGAATAATGACATACATTTGAATTTCAGTCTTCATTTCCTTCATAAAATGTATGTTGAAACAAGCCCTGTTATTATAGCAACTTTTAAGTTTATAAGAGCAATATTTAAAATATGTCCCTATTTTTGGGCTTTTGTCCCCCATCCTTTGTCCAGATTTCTTGCACTTAGATGTTGAAAGGTATGAAATCCAGATGTATATATTGTAGCATAGCATGGAAGATTTCAACAAATGTAGTTTTGAAAATGAATGTTATTTATTGTACATGGTGCTATATCTGTGGAGAAACAGAACTGCTATTGAAAATAAAAAGTGTTTCTTTTAGACACGTAAGGTAAATGCAAATGTTACTGTTACAGCAGAAAGGTACTATGCTGTTTTCTCTAGAGTAGGTCTGCTTAATGGAACAATTAAGTCTATAAAAAGAGGGTTAAGGTAAGTCCATTCAAAGTGCTATTTGGCCATCTTGGAGGGGATTTGATATCCAGTACAATGGCCATGGAAGTGAGATAGCAGAATTAATGAAGTCTTGGAAGAAGATACCAGGAGGAAGGTAGAGAGTGTACCTGTTATAGTCTAGAACAGGGATAAACTGAGAGACTTGGAGAGAGAAAGAGAGAGAGATAGAGATAGCTGCTGAAAAATGTTGTAAGTTAGTTGTATATGACTGTATTGAAGGTACTTACTATGAATGTCTGTCTGACCACAACACTTTTGTTTTGGGAATAGTTGCATTTTTACAGTTTGTGCAAAAACTAAGCTGGTTTTCTAAGACTGCTGTCTCTGCTACCTTTAATATTCCACTGTGATGGGTTACATTGGGCATCTTTATTGATACATGTTAAATTCTCAAGTCTTAAAACTGTACCTCTGGTTACCTTAAATAGCATAGTTTTTCCTGTGAGTCTCTCAAATGTTACTATAATGCTTTTACAATGCAGCACAGACCATTTATCCAGACATGAATGATATGCACAAGACAGATGAGGATATATAGACACTCAAAAGATTGCAAGACAAAAATGTCTGCTACATCCATTTCAATAAAGCCATTGTCACTGTCAGTCTGTGAACATTAAGTAAGATTAAAGGAAGAATAAATACGGCATATGAGACAAAACAGGCTATAAAATGACAGCATATGTAAATATTCACCCACAAATTGTGGTAGAGTCATTCTTAAGGCTGTTAGATAGATGAAGGAGCTCAGGAAACAGAAGGAAAATGGTAGTAGCTGACAGGAGGAAGAGGTCCAGAATAATCAACTTAAAGATTCTGATAAACCAAAAGCTTTAGTCAGGTATCTAATCATTCTGAGACACTTTTGATATTGTTATGAATCCCATTTAGAAGTCTTCCAGATATGTCATATATTCTAACCTTTTAGTAGTACATAGAGCACTGTGATTATGGTCTAAAAATTGGAGAACATGTTATTAAGCAACTTTCTGACATCATAAAAGTTTTTAACAAGCTTTTGTTACGCACCCCTAAGTACTTTTAAGATCAGTTTTCATGCTGGTGATTGACAGTGGCCAGTGCTTGCAAGCAAACAGCAACTACAGGAAAGAGAACACCTTTAAAAGCCATTGGAATTGTACTCTACCACATTTATAAAAATAAAAAGTGTGACAAAACAAAGTGTTTAAGAGATTTTATAGCAGTTCACTCTTCAGAGGGTACTTTGTTTCTGCCTCCTGTCTGCTTGACAGTGTTAAAGTCTTTCACTGGCTTTTAAAGGTTTAGGAAGCTGTCAAAATACTTTGTTGTCCTATAGTGCAGATAAAGCTCCATGTACTTCAGTAAGTTATGACAAGTCATACTCATCATAACTCACATAATTTGTTCTTGACATGCATGTCAATACTGATCTCTCAAGCTTTGCTCTTAAGGTGAAGTTCTTGGCATACATGTCACAAGCACATAAGCTGGTTATGATCAGAACCCCAATTCCATGTGTCCAAGGCCAGTCACTGGTCCCTACTACAGAATTCTGTTTTAAAAAGGGACCATAACACACTTCCTGTAGAAAAAGGAGGACTGGAATCTCATTGCTTGACCCTGCCATCTGTGTTCGAGTCTCCAACATTTTATTTGCTTAGAATAATGGGTGCAGATATCAGGACAAGTCTGTGTTGTCCCTTGCAATGAGCACACACCTTGGGAAGGCAATAGTTTGTGTCTGCTGAGAGTTGCTAACCACAGCAGATGGGTACCTCCCTGTGTGCAACACAGTTATGGGGCAGCTTGTCTGTCTGTCACTGTAGCCACAGAATGGTAATACGTAGGCTGCGTTGTTAAATGCTTTGTGCTATATTGGCACGCCATCACTTCCCAAACACTCGTAATGCTCTCCATTCTTCCTATCCCTCTCTTTGCCAGACTGTAATGTGCAAGCTCACCATAACATAATGCTCTAAACATAACTCTCAGTATCCTGCTAACAGGAAATGCTGACTGGAACTTGTAAGTAATTACTAAGGGGTCAGAAGTAATCCCCTTTACTGAAATAGGTCAATGTTTACTAAAGATTTCAGAGTAATTTCCCTAGCACTGATGAAAGCTGTTTTGAAGTGATATTTTGTTATTTGATGAAAATGCAGTATTTTCTATGGTGTTTGAAGTGATTACCAGGTGCTGATCATCCTGTTTTGATTTATAGTGAAGAAATTTTCCTTTCTGCTATCCTAAAACTACTGATCACTTGATTTCTGTTTGCTCTGAAGTAACTGTCTCACTTGACAACTTAAAACTACTCCCGACCTCACCCCCCTTCCCCACATTTAGATAAATAAAGGCATTGTCACTAATTCTCATGCACTCATTTTTTTCACATAATGGCCTGGTTCATTACTGTCTGCTCATCTCTGTTAACATAAATTTACATTATCTGCACCACTGTTCTTTCTGACTACTCATTGATGTCTAATATATGTATAAATAACTGTTGTGATAAACTGAGATAACTCACTTGTAACACATGGAGTAGTATAAACCATTATAATAACTACTATACAGATAACAGAGACTTTTGAGTTCACTTCAGTCTTATCACATGAATAATGGTTGTTCTGCGTTAAAGCCAGGATGTATATATGACTTGGGTGGGTTTGGTATAATGGTTAAGTTTGGTATCATATAGAAGGTACAGGGTTTGATTCTAACCTCAGATTATTGGCTAGGCTTAAAAATGACCTTTCATGGTGATTAGCCTGATATTTACCTATGAATCAGGCAGCATGGTAGTTAGAGGATGGGTTTGGCATAACAGTTGAGGTTATTGCCTCATAGACAAAAGGTACAAGGTTTGATTCTGATCTGGGTTACTGGCTAGGCTTAAAATGGCCCTTCAGGGCAGTTAGCGTAGTATTCAGCTATGAACTTATCAACTTACATTTTCCCAGTTTAACACTAAGGTTATAGTAATGCAGAAGTTTGCTTTTCCTATCAGATCCCTAAGAAAAATATGGTAAGCCTTTTACTTTGCAGTTATTAAAATATCTGTATCAGAAGACATCAGTCCCAATCCTGGGTATGAATGAAGGTGCGCAAAGTCACAAATAATCCAAAAAAAGTAGATGGAAATACTGGAGGTCTTCAGTTAAAACACAGTTTTATTTGCTCACTCCACTTACAAAACGCTGACAGGACACAAATAACAAACTGGAACAAGAATAAATATCCACCACAAGAAAAAGCATAAACGATGTTCTTTCCATACGTTTTCGTCCTATTACAGACTTCATCAGATAATTTACTACCTCCTAGCTTTGCTTTTTATACCTTTCTATTTAATTAGTTGATTCAATGTTGTACTATCCAAATGGGAAGAAAATTGTGTATTGAAAAGTGAATACAAACAATTTTTCACCATCTACCGTAGGTTTCTGGATGACATAATTATTTTTTGGAATGGGGGAGAAGATAAACTCAATGATTTTTTAAAATATCTTAATAACACTTGTAGCTTTTTAAAGTTTACACATAAGGTGACACACAATCTGGTGCAATACCTTGACTTAGAAATATACAAAGAACAAGGACATCTAGAAACCAAAATATATAGGAAAGACACCTATTGTAATTCCTTCCTCCACTTTGATAGTGCCCATCCTATACACGTAAAAAAGAACATAATTAAAGGGCAGTACGTGAGAGGAAGTAGAATGACTAGTAAGAACCAGGACTTCGTTTTGGAATGTGAGTTTTTGGAAAAAATGTTTAAAGAAAGGGGCTATCCAATTAATTTCATAAAGGGAATTAGAGAAGAAGTAGTTCTAGGTAGGGAAGTGAAATTTGCACCTATAATTAAAAAAGTGGACGGTAATTGCACTTTAATAGGTACAAATAAAGAAAAGGAACTTGAAAACTTCGAATTAGCATTGATTTTGGAATATAACACAGTTAATAATAAAATAAGAAATATTTTTAAATAAGAATGGGACAGATTCACAGAACTAACAGATTTAGATTTAGGAAACCATGATATGCCCAAGATAATATACAAAAATTCCTCTAGTATAAAAAATTTATTAGAAAACAAATATACCCTGGGGTCACAGGATAGAAGAAGAAAAGGCACATATAAATGTGGTAGGTGTGCCCAATGTGTAAACATTTCTAATAGTAACACTATTCATATTAATAGTAGAAACAAAGTGATAACTAATGATAAAAACTTCTATAACTGTGACTCCTCAGGCTTGGTATATTTAAGTATGTGCAATGAATGCCAAGCTTTTTATATAGGAAAAACTGAGAGGAAATTAAAAAGAAGAATATTTGAACATTTAAATGATATAAAAAACTGTAAAGAAACAAATGCTTTATACAAACACAGTAAAAATTGTGAAAAATCTAGTTTCAAGTTTACAGTTTTAGAACACACAGAAAGGGATATACGTGGGGGACCCTGGGAAGAAAGGTTAGAATATCGTGAATTATGGTGGCAGATGTCCTTGGAAGCATATAAATTTCCAGGTTTAAATGAACATATAAGTATAGCTCCACTTTTAAAACTAAGAGCAGCTAAGCTATGAGATGAGTCTATGATATATGCATCCTTTTTAAAAAATTTCATATGATTATTATTTATAAAGTGATTTTTATATTCCTCTCCTTTCACATTTTTATATGCTATATTCAATATTATAATGAATTTTACTTGTCATCCAGACATCTACTTTTTTAGGGAAAGAAATTCCACAATAACATCTATTAATGTATTTATTTATTTATTTATATATTTATATATGTATCCATTCATTTTTAACTACTTATTTATACATTTATATAGTCCATTTGGCTTGGATAGAAGATTTATACATAAAGATGGTTTTAACATTTTTTTCTTATAAGCAAGTTTTATTTACACATGTAATTTTAACAAACTGCCACTAGATAGCATTCATTATGGTGGATTTTCTGGTCTATTTAATGTGTCCTTGAAAGTTTTACAAGTTTTATATGTTTTAACTATATTAATACTAAAAAGATTTATAAAATACTTTTTAAACAAAGGTTTCAAAGTGAATACCAATGTGGCTAATTTAATCACATTAAGAAT
Source organism: Protopterus annectens (assembly GCF_019279795.1). Lineage (NCBI taxonomy): Eukaryota > Metazoa > Chordata > Ceratodontiformes > Protopteridae > Protopterus > Protopterus annectens. Next base: position 1,441,667,496 of record NC_056735.1, on the reverse strand, counting down.
TAACAGAACGAAAAATGTTTGTTTTAAAATGGGGTTGAACTTTTTTCACTTCTGTTTTCTCCTACCCCTGTTTTAAATTTTACTAATTGATATACTAAATTGAATCAACTAATTAAATAGAAAGTATAAAAAGCAAAGCTAGGAGGTAGTAAATTATCTGATGAAGTCTGTAATAGGACGAAAACGTATGGAAAGAACAGCGTTTATGCTTTTTCTTGTGGTGGATATTTATTCTTGTTCCAGTTTGTTATTTGTGTCCTGTCAGCGTTTTGTAAGTGGAGTGAGCAAATAAAACTGTGTTTTAACTGAAGACCTCCAGTATTTCCAATCCTGGGTATGACACTCATACTTCAGCTTAGTTTGTGCAATCTATAATACATATTCTGAAATGCTTCAGATTTGCTTACACGAATATCAGTAGTCTTAATAACAAGTGTGCCCTACTGAAACTTGGGTTTTGCTATAAGAACTAGAGTTCTTTTCAGTAGTGGAATGATGCCTTAAGGATGAGTTTTATCCTTTTAGCCGATAACAGCATGCCATGAATTTTGGATGTAAATCTTTGTTTCCGATTAAGAATAATTTCTTATGCAGGCTCACTCCGCTTCCCTACCCTGCCCCCAAATTCCACCCAGCCCAGCACCTCTACATTTAAACCCAATAAACCACACCTACAACCAAATCAGTCCATCATACTTCAGCCACACACTCACACAAACTCCCACACCCCTAGCAACATACTTTCAAACCATCCTTACCCTCCCTCCACCTCACCATACTTTTATCCATAACTGAAACAAAATGACAACCTTTTTAAGTTGTTGCATGCTCACCCTCACAATACTAACAGATCTCACATCAACTCACCCTCGCACACCTGTAAAAAACATTAGGTACCACAGCACAAACATATACACCACACACATACACATATTTCCCCATTAGTGCTACACTATTCAAAGACAGCCTAATGCTACACATATATAAAGTCCAATTGACAACAACCTATACCAGTAAACTATCAAATGTACACTACATAAAAATAGCATATAAAATAAAACACACATTACTAATTGCAAAAAACTGCTCATATCAGGAGAACTACAACCAAACCCAGGGCCAAATAATACCATACTCCCACCTAGACAAAAATCAGACCTACTTATCATTAACATCAATACAAGAAGCATAACTAGCAAACTCCCTGATATACACTCATTTATAAGTCATTACTCCCCAGACATAGTAACCATTACAGAAACCTGGTTAAAACCCAACACACAGAACAAAGAGATTCTCCCACCAGGTTATAACATACTAAGGCATGATAGAACAGGCAGAAAGGGAGGAGGAGTTGCCATATTATTTAAAAATACACTCAACATAAAACCCCTTGAAAACCCTATTCCTTCATTTCAAAATGCTAAAACTTTAATCTCAACTCTATTCATTAATGTTACCAAAAAAAAACAACTTTATCTGCTGCTACATCCCACCAGGCAATAACTCTCCCACCATAGAAGAGATCTTACAATGGATCTCTGATAAGCTACCACAGGAAACTATTATTTTAGGTGATCTAAATACAGACTGATTAGCCTGTAACTCTGACACCCCCACAAATCATATAAATCTCTATGGCTTTACTCAGCTCATCCAGGAACCAATTAAAATAGACAAAACATCCAACAAACAATCAATCCTTGACTGGACACTAGTTAACTGCCCAAAAGAAAAATATCTCATTGGATGTCTACCAGACAGCCTAAATAACCACCTCCCCACATTCCTACAACACAAACACACCAATCCTTCCAACCATATAATTTTTAAACAAGTTAGAGATTAAAGTAAACTGAATATAGATAATCTCAACCATATCCTAAGACACTGTAAATGGGACCCACTACTAGCATTAAGTTTAGACCAAGCAGTAGTAGTAACACCTTAATCAATGTCCTCAACTCAATAGCACCCATTAGAAGAATCAAAGTAAAAACAAACTATGCACCATGGCTAAGCAGGGATACAAGAGCTCTACTAAAAGCCAGAGACAAGTCATGGAAAGCATGGAAAAGAGAAATGACAAACTCATCCAAACAAAACTACCAAAAACTAAGAAACCAAACAAAAAACAAACTATACTCAATAAAACTATGTTCTTAATGTCCAAAACAAACATAATAAATACCCCAAAAAGTTCTGGCATGCCATCAACTCCCTATTGAAACCAGGTAAAACATCCACTCCAACTCCAACCACCAACAACAACACTACAGACATTGCTTCCCAATTTAACCACCATTTCACTAAAACCATCCTATCCCTGTCTACACAGCTCTCCAATAACAACCATTCCTATACCCCTAACCAACCCCCCCCCAACAATACCCCATCCTTTAGCCTCTCACCTGTCCCTACCACTACAATTAAAAAACTGCTACTAAAACTTAAACCTCCCACCGTTGCTGCAGACAACCTACCAGCCAGTTTCTTAAAAATAGCAGTTGACTCACTATCTTACCCTTTTTCCATTCTTATTAACTGCTCCATTCAGGAATCTTGCATCCCACAGTTATGGAAAGTATCATACATTATCCCCCTTCATAAAAGTGGAAACTCTTACGATTTCTCTAATTACCGTCCCATAGCCATCTTACCCCCCTTATCTAAAATACTTGAAAGATGTAGTCACACTCAAGCGATGCACTTCCTGAATACTAACAATATCCTCTCTCTCACACAACATGGCTTCCGGCAACACCATAGCACCACTATCGCTCTCCTCTCTTTTACAAACACAGTTAACCTATACAGAAATAACAACTTCATCTCAGTGATGTTCTTAGACCTATCTAAGGCATTTGACATGGTGTCACGCACCATACTTCTAGACTCTCTGACCTCTCTGTCCTTTGCCCCATCCACCATAGCCTGGTTTAAAAGCTATCTATCAGACAGACAACAGTCTGTCCAATGGCAAAACAAACTATCTCCCCTACTCCCAACCACTATAGGAGTCCCACAAGGTTCAATATTGGGCCCATTACTCTTCACGTTATTTACTAACACCCTTTACAGGTCCTCCCAACGTGCCACTCTTATACAATATGCAGATGACTCAACTCTCATCTGCTCAGCACCATCTCTTACTACCCTACAAAAACTTACTCAGGAATCTTTTACCTCAGTAGAAAGTTGGATCATCCAGATCCAACTCAGCTTCAATCCCAACAAGACCAAATTACTCATATTTGCTCCTAATAACACTAACACTAAAACCACCCAAACCCCTTTTACAATCACATCCAAAAACGGTACTAACATCTTCCCCTCTGACCAAACTAAACTACTTGGAGTAACAATTGACAATAAACTGTTATTTGATGTCCATATATCACAAACAATCAAAAAAGTCCACAAAAAAATGGGTACCCTATACAGACACAAAAAATTCCTATCTGATCAGGCACGCATCACACTTGCCCAAACACACCTACTTTCTACACTCATGTATGCTGCACCTATCCTTACTCACACTAGAAAACAGGACTTTAAACAACTCTTGCCCTTCTACAATAAAATTGCCAGATTTGCTAATAACTGCACTTCCAAAACCCATCATTGTCAGGCACTACGAGAAATTAAATGGTTACAAGTCCCTTAACTACTTAACTATCAACAACTAATACTTGCCTACAATATTGTAAAACATCCTGCCAAATCCCCATCCCTAAACAAACTCCTAACCCAGTACATAGCAAATCATTCCCTCCGCTCCTCAGAAAAATCTCTCCTCTGTATCTCTAAAGCAAATAACTCTGCAGGAAAAGCTGTGTTCTCCCACAACATTACCAGAAACTGGAATAACCTTCCCACCTCTCTGACCTCAGCTCTTTCAACTACACTGTTCAAAAACTCTCTCAAAGCACACCTGTTAAATTCTTGGTTATGCCCATGCATCACATAAGGCCCTCTTCTTTGAAACTGCACATAAATGATGCAGATGCAGTCTCCGGATGCTCTGCTACAAACTCAGGAACCCTCACTGCAATAAATAAATCCCCTATTTTGGGTTAATTTTAACTTTTGCATTCTTACTAAGAAATGTACCTTGGACCAGTTATTTGCCTGTTTGTCACTTGTACAATAATATTTTATTATTAATGTAATTTGTTGTAGAGCTTTTTCTACAATATAAGTTGTATAAAAATATATTTATTATTAATGTAAATTGTTGTAGAGCTTTTTCTAGAATATAAGTTTCACTACTTGTGTATATTAATTTGGGGCTTTTCTCCCCGGGCCTCCACTATAAATGGGCACATGTCCAGTCAGACTATCCTAGTTAACAAATGTAAAATAAAATAAATAAATAAGTTGAAAAACAGCTGATTGCTTTTCCATTCTGTATTAACCTAACTTATTACTAACCCTAACTGATCTAAGGTAGCAAGGCTGAGACAAAATAAATTTCATACTCACAAGGGGGACTGCAACTGCAACTGGATGGGCAAGAGCAAAAAGGATATCAATTGAATGTTTGAACACTATAATTTAAAGCAAATAATCACTAAACCTCCCAGACTCAGCCCTGCTGACAGTAACTTGGTGATAGTTCACTGGACATTTACTAAGCTTATTTTCAGCTTTTGATATTTGAGGTATCATTAGAGATTGGAAAAGCTTAACCTATGTATTCAATACAAGTATGTCTGAGAAAAGTTTATACCACCATACAGGATTATAATGGTGAAGCATTGATGATTGGATTTGACATTCAAATATATATTAATTCTAAGAAAGACAGACATAGAAGCACAACCTTCTTTATGAACATGAATAAGATACATAGCCATGATCACTCTACGTTACTCAAGTTGTCCACATCTCTTAGCGAAACTACCTTATTTCATAAAGACATCTGTAAACATAACTCAATCAATTAAATAAATTGGTTGCCACACATGTTTTTAACACTAGCTTGATGGAGTCATTGTTTCTCGGTGACCATGTGACCCGAAAATTGGATCACTAAACTATGAAACTTTTTCTTGTTAGATGTCTATATATCAAACATCTCCATCGAAGACTGACCACTAAAATACTTATCAAGTTAAGTGGCCACTGCCCAGTGATGTGATCACTTTCTGATCTTTCAAAAGACATAAGCTAGAACCTGTATTTGTGTCAGGAAGATTGCTTCCTGAAAACAATAGCCCCCCCCCCCCATCCCATTTTGAAACTAGACAGTCTGACTTGGGCCTCTGTATTTAGGGAATGCTACCCTCACTCACAGTAACACTTGTTCTTTTTCTTTATTATTTTTTTTCTTTCCAACAATCAGCTGTTCTCCTACTGAGTCCATAGACTTAATGTGACTACATGCCCATGGATCAGTCCTGGACATAATGCTAATCCTAGAGAATGGATCACAAATGGCATTATTGTTGATTTCATTTCCTTGCATAACTTGTCTCAAAGTGTGTTCCCTGTGATTTAATGTATTGCTTAAGCTTTAGTCTTCCTGTAGTTAATTAATTGATCTTGGTCTTTTAGGTAGAGATTTGTGTGCATGACTATACTTTATTCTTACTTTCCTGCCTGTCTTCTACCTCTGTCAACCTTAGTCTTGTAATATTTTCATTGTTTCTTCTAACCTCTATACCATATGATTTATTCAGTTCCATAAGCATCCCCTCAAAGTTAGGCATGCTGTGTATATGACAGCTAGTTTTCCAAATCTCCTTTGTAAGGCATTATCTTTGCTGTACCTCAGTTGATGTCTTATTACCAGTCTCACATTTGATTGATTCCTGTTGTCAGTTTTTTGTCACATTGTATTCTCTTTGTATTAGTGTTCCTTTTGTTCTTGGGTCATGTCTGAAATGGGTTCGTGGATCAGCACAACCATCCAGTTAACAAACAGAACACATACAATAGCATTTGTCACCTCTTTTGTATCACTTCCAGTGTTTGCAAACTATGTATAAATAGCTTACTATACTGTATTTGTCCTAACAGCACAGAAGATCGAAAACAAATCCTGTCTTTTTCTTAAAAGGACAGAACTTCCTTTGGCTAAATTCTCTTACCTTCCTTTTCATTGGACATAGTCACTGGTTTACACAAAAGGATGATACCAAATTATGTAATTAAAAAATGTTTAGCCTTTGTAAGAGTCTGACAATAAAGGGAATTAATCTGTACATAACATGATATGACATAACAGTGCATACATGTACTACTTTGCAATACTATGTTTTAGTCTTTTTTATTCTATTTTACATTTGTTTTGTTTTGTTTTTTATTTCACTTGATGCCTTTGAAGAATTATAGGCATGCAGGAAATAAGGGAGGGAGCAGTAGCTGTGATATTTTTTCTCTGAGGTCATAGACAAATGTTAATGTAGCGGGACTGCCTCTGTAATAAAATAGAGCTTTGACTATGGCCCAACCCACTCAGATTTCAGCACACACCTAAAGGGCACAGGTAGGAAGCCAATGACAATTTATCCATCTCAGGTGTGGGGTACTGGGTACATCTCACCAAAGCGATACCCTATGGGGAGAAAATCGACAGGGAATCAGGAATGAGAGTTGAAATGAGTGGTTGTGTTTCTTTCTATTATTGTGGGTATGCAGAAGCACATAACCTCAAAGGGCTCAGTGTACTGGATATTGTACAGTGGACTGAACATTGCAAGTGTTTGCCAGCCAATAGATGGAGGACTGTAGGATCATTTAGAAATCCCTTACCTGATGTCAGACTTCCTGTTATTCCATGATGTCCTCAAATACTGGGAGTAGGAGGGAAAAAATAACTTATAAGGTTATAGGGAAAGATTAGCTTGATAGTCACAAAAGGTAGAGATGCCAAGCAGAATGTACGAAAAAGGTTTAGGGTAACTGTGCTTCCCAAATGGTTACTGTCGCCAACATAATGTCTGTTCCTTGTGTTAGGGCTTCCTCAAACTTCATATAACATAGGATAGTGAGTGTAACATCTGTTGATGTATGCAGTTGAAGAAGACAGTGCCATGTAAGACACTGATAAACAAAAACAAAAAAATTAGAGTTTAAGTAGAGCTTTCGTGAGTTAACTAAGGAAAATAAGAGTGCAGATTTTCACGATCCCTTGGTTTCTTTGGATATGCTACACTTGGCATATACTGCAACTGATTAAGACATGATGTAGACATGAAAGCTTATACTCCTGTTTTGCTTAGTAGATACTAAAGATATCAAACGCCATTCTGCTATTCTGTATAATGTAAGGAATACAATGATGTACCCAGAATTTGGTCAGACTATAGGTCAGTCCTTATAGGCCTTTGTATGCATTTAGAGAGCTTGAGGATCCTCCCCTGTACACAGGTGTCATTTCAAGAGCTTGAGAATCCTTCCCTGTACACAGGTGCCATTTAGAGAGCTTGAGGATCCTCCCCTGTACACAGGTGCTATTTAGAAATCTTGAGAATCCACCCCTGTACACAGGTGCCATTTAGAAATCTTGAGTGTACTCCCCTATGCACAGGTGCCATTTAGAAAGCTTGAGGATCCTCCCCTGTACACAGGTGCCATTTAGAGAGCTTGAGGATCCTCCCCTGTACACAGGTGCCATTTAGAGAGCTTGGGGATTCTCCCCTGTACACAGGTGCCATTTAGAGAGCTTGAGGATCCTCCCCTGTACACAGATGCCATTTAGAAATCTTGAGGGTCCTCCCCTGTACACAGGTGCCATTTAGAAAGCTTGAGGATCCTCCCCTGTACACAGGTGCCATTTAGAGAGCTTGAGGATCCTCCCCTGTACACAGGTGTCATTTAGAGAGCTTGAGGATCCTCCCCTGTACACATGTGCCATTTAGAAATCTTGAGGGTTTTCCCCTGTACACAGGTGCCATTTAGAAAGCTTGAAGATCCTTCCCTGTACACAAGTGCCATTTAGAGAGCTTGAAGATTCTCCCATGTAGACAGGTCCTATTTAGAGAGCTTGAAGAGCCCCCCCTGTACACAGGTGCCATTTAGAGAGCTTGAGGATCCTCCCCTGTACACAGATGCCATTTAGAAATCTTGAGGGTCCTCCCCTGTACACAGGTGCCATTTAGAAAGCTTGAGGATCCTCCCCTGTACACAGGTGCCATTTAGAGAGTTTGAGGATCCTCCCCTGTACACAGGTGCCATTTAGAGAGCTTGAGGATTCTCCCCTGTACACAGGTGCCATTTAGAGAGCTTGAGGATCCTCCCCTGTACACAGATGCCATTTAGAAATCTTGAGGGTCCTCCCCTGTACACAGGTGCCATTTAGAAAGCTTGATGATCCTCCCCTGTACACAGGTGCCATTTAGAGAGCTTGAGGATCCTTCCCTGTACACAGGTGTCATTTAGAGAGCTTGAGGATCCTCCCCTGTACACATGTGCCATTTAGAAATCTTGAGGGTTTTTCCCTGTACACAGGTGCCATTTAGAAAGCTTGAGGATCCTCCCTTGTACACAAGTGCCATTTAGAGAGCTTGAAGATTCTCCCATGTACAAAGGTCCTATTTAGAGAGCTTGAAGAGCCCCCCCCCCTGTACACAGGTGCCATTTAGAGAGCTTGAGGATCCTCCCCTGTACACAGGTGCCATTTAGAGAGCTTGAGGATCCTCTGCTGTACACAAGTGCCATTTAGAGAGCTTGAGGATCCTCCCCTGTACACAGGTGCCATTTAGAGTGCTTGAGGAGCCTCTGCTGTACACAAGTACAATTTGGAGAGCTTTAGGATCCTCCCTTGTACACAGGTGCCATTTAGAGAGCTTAGGGATCCTCCCCTGTACACAGGTGCCAGTTAGAGAGCTTGAGGATCCTCCCCTGTACACAGCTGCCATTTAGAGAGCTTAAGGATCCTCCCCTGTACACAGGTGCTATTTAGAGTGCCTGAGAATCCTCTGCTGTACACAAGTGCCATTTAGAGAGCTTGAGGATCCCCCCCTGTACACAGGTGCAATTTAGAGTGCTTGAGGAACCTCTGCTATACACAAGTGCCATTTAGAGAGCTTTAGGATCCTCCCTTGTATACAGGTGCCATTTAGAGAGCTTAGGGATCCTCCCCTGTACACAGGTGCCAGTTAGAGAGCTTGAGGATCTTCTCCTGTACACATGTGCCATTTAGAGATCTTAGGGATCCTCCCCTGTAGACAGGTGCCATTTAGAGTGCTTGAGAATCCTCTGCTGTACACAAGTGCCATTTAGAGAGCTTGAGGATCCTCCCCTGTACACAGGTGCTATTTAGAGAGCTAGAGGTTTGTCCCCTGTACACAGGTGTCAGTTAGACAGCTTGAGGATCCTCCCCTATACACATGTGCCATTTAGAGAGATTAGGGATCTTCCCCTGTACACAGATGCCAGTTAGAGAGCTTGAGGATCCTCCCCTGTACACAGGTGCCATTTAGAGAGCTTAGGGATCCTCCCCTATACACAGCTGCCATCATTATCATAGTGATCTCTATTACAGCTGGTTCTTCTGGTTTAGCTTCTTGGGTTTACAGTGCCTGAGAGCAGTCACTCTTCTTTGGCTTCATTCTGTGTTCTCCTGATTCATTCCTTGTATGTATTGTTCACATCTTTTATGCAGACCATCACTGACCCATGTCCAATTCAGCTGCTGTAGAAACCCCAGAATCATTTCACTGTCATTCCACATTTCACTTGGCCCCCTTTGGCAGTTAATGTGAATGATGTTTTATTTTTTTTATTTATTTTATTTTACATTTGTTAACCAGGTTAGTCTGGTTGAACTTTTATCTCATTTTCAGCAGAGACCCATGGAGAAAAGCTCCTCAGGACTAGAAAACAATTTATTCAATTTTAGTAATATAGTAGTAACAATCAGCTAAAGGTCATTAAAGTGCTTTTTGACTTTCAGAAGAGACCCTGCCTTTCTAGGCTCCATCCCTCCTTTTAATTATATGTTGACATTTTCTTCAGATTCACAGTTGTTCATTCTTAAAACTTACTTATATGTGTACTTCTTATAATTTTTTTTTTATGTGTTGATATTAGTAAATGGCCCTCCATGGGTAGTGTATCTATAACATTGATGTTTCTGTACTATTTCTGCAGTAGACTGGTATCACTGAAATCCCCTTATAGGTTCATAGGTTCATACTAGGCTATCTGCCCTGGGGCATTTATAAGCCTAGCCAGAGTGTGTTTGGCTTTCGCCACCCATTTTAAATTAATTTTGCTATGCCTTTTTTCGAGGTTAGTATACTGTGCCTCTGTCTAACAGTGACACAGAAGTGATACCCGGGGTAAACCTATGATCTCCCATCCACTCATCAAGATTCCTCTTGAAGAGAGTCAATGAGGGACTCTGCCTAACCTGGACTGGGATTTTATTCCAGAGTGAAGGGAGCCTCTGGGTTATGAATCTGTCCCTCCAGCATGTCCTATTTATTTCAGTGCTGAGGTTCAAGTCTCTCAAGCGTGTAGCTCGATGGGATTTGGATTTTCTGAGGTGCAGCATGTCCATTAATTCCAGGTTGGACATGGCTTTATACGTCAGGCACAGATCGCCTCTGAGCAGGCGGAATGCCACTGAGTAGAGCTGGAGTTTCTTTAACCGGGCAGCATATGTCATCTGTTTGAGCCCTTTGATTCTCTTGGTGAGGTACTTTTGGGGTCTTTCCAGTTGCTGCAGGTGTCTGGTAAGGTACATCCCAAAAGGGGCATTGTACTCAATTATGGGCCTGATGAGGGATGAGTAAAGAGGCACGATGACCTCCCCTGATCTAGATGTGAATCCCTTCATGATTAGGTGGGCTATATAAAATGTTTTTCTAACCACTTTGGCCACGTGGTTGTCAAATGAGAGATTGCTATCAGCTAGGGTCCCCAGGTCCCTAATTACTTCTTCTGTACTTAATGGATTACCACTTATGTGGTAATTTGTGGGCACTTTGTTTTTGCCAAAAGGGATGACTATACACTTTTTGGCGTTTAGCTTGAGGCCATGGCTCTGGCACCAGTTGTCTGTTTCTATGAGGCCCTTTTGGAGGATGCTTGTGTCGGCTGGAGAGTCGATTATGGCGCCCAGTTTGCAGTCATCTGCAAACTTGGTGTCAGCCACAGTCCTTCCGTGTTGGCCTGTACCTCCGAGAAATATATACCGAACAAGAGAGGTCCCAGGACTGAGCCTTGTGGGATGCCACTTGTAACTGGTTTGGAGTCTGACATGGCTCCAGCAATTCTAACCATGTGGGTTCTGTCCTTGAGCCAGTTTGCAACCCATCTAGTGACATAGGGGTTTATATTTAAGCTGGTGAGCTTATCTATAATGCCCGACTGGGGTATTGTATCAAAGGCTTTTGCGAGGTCCAGGTAGGCTGTGTGGACCACCTTCCCCTCGTCAATGGCCTTGGTGACTGTTTCAAAGAAATCGACCAGGTTTAAGAGGCAGGATCTGCCCTTAACAAAGCCGAACTGGGTAGGATCCAGTTTCTGTAGGTCCCCAGTATCTTTATTTATGAGGTCCATGATGATCCTTTCCATAGCTTTGCAGACCAAGCTAGTCAGGCTTATGGGGCGATAGTTTCCAGGATCCGTTGAGGCACCACCTTTGTGGAGAGGGACCACTGTTGCTGTACGCCACTCTTTGGGTACATATCCTGTAGTAAGGCAGAGATTGAACAGTAGTTTTATGTTTGGGTTTAGCTCTTCTTGGAGTTCATGTAGGACGCAGCCCGGGACACCGTCTGGTCCCATTGATGCTGTGTTTTTTGCTTTGGAGAGGGCAGCTCTTAGCATCTGAGAAGTCAGGGAGGCAGCACTCTGCTGGGATAGATATTTGCCCTTTTGGTGGGGAAGGGGGGGGTTTGTGCTGAACCTGTCAGCTAGGATGTTGGCAATGTCTGTGAGTTCGGTGTATTTTTTGTCATTTTGGACTAATTCTGAGCATATCTGGGAATTCCCACCCAGGCTCCTAACATAACTAAAGAAAGCCTTGTGATTATCCTTAGTGTCCTGTGCAATTTTTCTCTCGAAGCTGGCCTTAGACGATTTTATGAGTGCCCATAGTTTTTGTTAATACTGATCAGAGATGCCTTCCCTTTTTGGGATTTTGCTCTATCATGTAGTAGTTTCCTCCTTCTATTGTTTAATTTGTTTATGGATGGGGTCCACCAGACAGGACATCTGCCTTTGGAGGATTGGGTCTTGGTTTTATTTGGGATTGCATAATCCATGCGTTCCTGAAGGTGTTCATAGAATGCGTTTATAAAGGATTCTGCGGTCTGAGTCATATTTTCCACAGGTCCGGGGGCTTTGAAGGATTCCACCTCGGTTTTGAGGAGTGTGAAATTTGCTTTAGAGAAATTTTTCACTGTGGTTTTCAGGGCAGGGGGTGGAGTCGGGATGTGAATATCCAGTGAGATTAGTTTATGGTCTGATCTTACCAGTGAGGGATACACTTCTGGTCTGGAGCATAGAGTCCCCATGTTGGTGATGATCAGGTCCAGTATGTTTTCCCCTCTTGTGGGAGTGGTAACATGTTGTTCCATAGCATTTGAGTTTATAAATTCTAGGAACCTTTGGGCTAGGGTGTTGGAGCTACAGTAATGCTCCCAGTCTATGTTTGGGTAGTTGAAGTCACCCAATATAATGGTGTTTGGAGAGACCTTCATATTTTCCAGTGTTCTCAGGAAGGCTGAGTGGGGTTCCTGGGTTTGGGAGGGTGGTCTGTAGCAGGCTATAAACTGGAAGGCAGTTTTACCCACTGTTAGTTGCACATGGATAGTCTCTGATGCTTCGTGCTGTGCCACCAACCTGGAGGTGTGGGTATCTTTGACGAATATTGATACTCCCCCTCCTTTTGTGGTTCGGTCCAAGTTTTGGGGCCGAAAAGCATGGTATGAGGTATAATCTGGTAGTGCTGGGGTGCTCTCGGGGGCCTTGAACCAGGTTTCTGTTACTGCACAGATATCGATGTTCTCCATGCTAAGGAGAGTTTCAAGTGCATGCATCTTGAGGTTTAGACTTCTGGCGTTGAGTAGCATTACTCTTAGTTTCTTATCCCTTGTGATACCTATGGAGGTGGGTTTGTCTTCTGAGCCTTGCCTAAAGGCCTTATATAGTTATTTCTTCCCATTTTGCTTGATGTCACATTTGACAAGCTTTGTCTAGCAGTAAGATTTTCCTTAAAGGTTTGTTGATCTTAGCTAAACTATGTACAGATGTATAACCCATACCTTCAACATGTCCTTTAGTTTGCTTGTGTCTTTTGGCTTTTCCCGGTTAGGGGTCGCCACAGCGGAACTCCGGTCTGCTAATGATTGGCAGTTGATTTTTACGTACCGGCTTGCCAGGCCTGACACACAACCTTCAACGAAGGTACGCCCATTCACGCATGTCTCCACGCAGAAGACGCTCTAACTGAGAATTGAACCGGACAGCGTCTTACTGTAAGGTGACAACGCTACAGCAGCACCACCACCGTGGGTTTCAACATGTCATTTAGTAAGGTCATTATTAACAATACCAAAACACAGTCATTTTTCTTCTACACTAGTAATGCACTTGTATTTACTCTAACACTTTACAGTTACAAAGGAATATAATAAATATGTTTTTAAAGAACAGGGTGCATATTTTATCACCACTTTGCACATGCCAGAAAGCATTTATTACCACTCTGTGAATATCGACAACTACTCAGAAACTATAACCTGTCACTGTAAGGCATACCCATTCACACTGGAAGAGGGAAAACTTCATAAACTGCACATATATATTCACGTTCACAAAAACAAATGCCATACAATTGTAATGAAAAGTTAAAAATATAACATTTAAAAATAAATAAATAAAAGAAAATCACAGATGCAACCACCCAGTTAGAAAATGGCATTAATGACAGAATGGCCCCAATTATAATATCTAAACAAAAAAGACTAAAAATAAGAAACACTATTTCCTTACCTGCTTACTTCTTTTCTCTCCTTTGGAGCATGGATCCTTTACTGCAAGCCACCTTCTTTTTTCTGTTTTGGATTTGTTATTTGCTTCTTCCTATGGCATACCTGTTCATTAAGTGCTCACCTGCATTCCACACCTGTTTTTTTCTGTTTTGTGTTCCTTTGCAGATTGCATTCCAAAGCATGATGTATGGTGTGATTTTTCTTCCATTCAATGAGTTCTCAGTCGATCCTTATTTTTGCATTTGATGGTATATATGCTAGGGTCTTGTTCTGTCCTTCTCCAGGGCTTCTGGATGGACATTATTTTAAGGTCATTGGATGTGCAAGATTGGCTGAAGGCAGATATGGGAAAAGCTTCCACTTGTGGGTGATGCTCTTAGCCGAAACGTCAACACTCTGACTCATATAGGAATTTGGACTTGACAGTAATGTTGAAATCCTTAGTGTCATGTGCTCCTGAAGCAGTTTCTTCATAGTAGCTTCAGTGCAATAAAAGCCTGTTGACCTTTGATGACCCTGACTTTATCATCATCATCATCATCTGTGCCTCCTAGCTTGTTAATTCTATTTCTCACGTACCTGATGTGATCCTCATCCAAGGCCTCTCTGTCTGCAGTAATGTGTGCTTCCTGGGGCCACTCATTTGGAGGGTCTTGACTAATTCCTAGTCTTGCTGAAGTAACAACACTGTAAAGCTGCTTAATCTTAGTTTTACATTTATTGGTAGAAATGTGACAACAGATATCATCAGCAAAGGCCAACTCCTCAAGCATCTGCGTCGGGTTCCAACAGATTCTTTTTAGTTGGCCTACAGCTATTTTCATTATCTGTTGATCACTAATAGGAAAACTGGGGTAAAAGCAAGAATTTTTGTCTAACCCCTATATTGTCTGCAAATTAGTGTAACATATTGGAGTCATAAATAACTCTATACGCTGTATCTTCCTTCAGGCTCTGAATTATATTGACAGTCTTTTCGGAGATACCGTAGGGCCTAAAGTTTCCCCACATAACTGTCCTAACCACCACATCAAACTTCTTAAGCAAGAAAGGGTCTATGTTAGAACACCGAACTTTCAAAATTTTGAGTGTTCTAATATCAACCCATTTTCAGCGAACGCTGAAAATGTTGAAGAAACAGAAAACCAATTTTTTTCCTAGGGAAAGAATTTGTTTGTCCATTTCTGTTGCTACGGAATTTTCAGCGCTGTGGTGGAAAGGTATGGGTCGGGTTCAGGTAAGTGTGCGATTGTGTGGATGTGAGGGTTAGGGCGGGGTAGGTGAGTTAGAGTTAGGGCACGGGTCAGGTAAGTGTGCGATTGTGTGGACGTGAGGGTTAGGGTGGGGTAGCTGAGATAGGGTTAGGGCACGGGTGAGGTGACTGTGCGATAGTGATGGACCTTAGGGTTAGGGTTTGGGTTAAGGTAAGTGGATAGTTAGTGGTGTATGTATAGTTTAGTGTAGGGCTAGGTGTAAGAGTTTAGATGTATGTGTGTGGATTGCTGTTTGTTTGGTATGCTTGTGTTGTGTGCATGTGTTTTGGAACAGCAAATTTTTCCCAAGGAAAAAATTCACTGTTCTGTATGTTCGCTGTTTTAAATTTTCGATTAATAGGGTTTGATATTAGAACACTCTAAATTTTGAAAGTTTGGTGTTCTAATATAGACCCGCAAGAAAAAATCACTAAATTATAAAAAGAACACATCTAAATCTTTCCCTCAATGCACTACTAAAATAATATCACAAAATCACCTGACACTATAAAAAAAGTTAAAAATCACCTTGGAAGTACAATACAATACCACCCATGGTACATTAATTTCATAAAAAACTTACAGCAACTATGTAAATGCCTTTTGAACAGAAAACATACATGATTACTACACGTCTGAAGTGAATAGAAAACAGTAATTCAAACAAAACATATTATAAAATGAATAAATGGAATACATTGAGATCTGATTTGTGTGATGTATGAAATAGTCTGTACCATATACTTATGGAAATTTGACAAACTGTATAAGAAAAAAGAAAAAAAGTCTTGACTAGCACTCAAACCCAATTCATCATTGTATAATGAATTTATAAATCAGAAGTAAGTCCTTCAAACTTATTAGGAAATGTAAGGCCAAGTATGACCTTACGATAGTAACTGATTCAGAAGACAACCAGAAAGATTTCTTCAGTTATACTGAGAAGCTTGTAAGTAACCAGCAATTCTGTACTGAACTTATAACTAATGAGACCTCCTTCTTTGACCCCCAAGGACATTGCTAATATTCTTGTGGACAAATTGGCTTCCAACTTTATGCCATCCACCTTCCTTTCTGTCCTCATGTCTACCCCTCACATCTACCATCCTGAAATCACTTTGAACCAAGTCCTTTTGGAAGTTTCCAAAATTAAAACTACCATTTTCATGATGACTGATGATATCCCTTGATGTCTGCTGAGAAGTGTAGGCCTCGTCTAGTGAAA
The DNA here is from genome assembly GCF_019279795.1 of Protopterus annectens. Lineage (NCBI taxonomy): Eukaryota > Metazoa > Chordata > Ceratodontiformes > Protopteridae > Protopterus > Protopterus annectens. The sequence goes on along the minus strand of NC_056735.1, from coordinate 1,441,651,063 downwards.
CCCCTCCCTCACTTTTTTACCCTCTATATTTCCACTGGTCACATCTCTGATGTTTTGAGAACAGCTGTTGTAATGTCTTAATGTAAAGGTGGCTCCTGTACTGACTCTGTGAATTACAGGCTTATTGTCTCACAGGTATTATTTGTAAGGCTATGAAACATATTCTAGCTAAACTAATAACAGCTATAAAGGTGACCTAATATCCCTGCATCCTCCCAGTTTGGCTAAATAAATGACAGATCATGCCTGGTCAACCTGGCTGAGTTTTTTGAAAATGCTATTAAGGCCATTGATAAAGGCTATACAGTCCACACTGAATACCTGAACTTTGGCAAGACCTTTGACATTATCCCTCTAGTTGTGATTTTTGATGAACTCTCCCATATCAACGTTAACCCACATATACGTCTTTGAATAGGAAACTGGCTATCTGAAAAAAGCCACGCTGTTAAAGACAGAAGTATTTGTTCTGTACAGAAGAGTATCACCAGCAGTGCCCTGCAGTGCTCGGTCCTGAGGCCCCTCCTCTTTGGTGCATACTTGTTATCACTGGCCTGTATCAACCAAGTCTGTTGATGAATGCAAACAGAGGGCAGTTATCAAATTCCATTCTGATACGCAAATTTTTCATCAAGTGCTAGAGCAAACAGATATCTGATGTGTTAACCATGGTCAAACCTCAATGCCAGTAAATACAGTAGAGTTTCTTTAAAATCTAGTGTTACCTCCACTTACCATGTAGACAACATTCCACTTCAATATGACACAGTCATCAGTGATGTGGCTACCTTTGCTTACAACAGATTCTCCTCAACTCTCCACAATGCCTTGGTTGTTAGAAAATCATTTTACTTTGCACAGGTTATCCTTTGTGGTGTCACCTCAAGGTCCAAAGAAATTTTAGTACCACTTTATTACTCCTTCATTAGGTGCATCTTTGTGTACAGTGCCTTCTATGGTATGTACTTCACTAAGCAGCTATGCCGTTTGATAGATTTCAACATTTTCTCATCCAAAAATATCTTGGTCTCTATACCCTTAAGCATTGATATTCTTATCTATTAAATACCTGTCTTTTGCTCATTGCCATATAAACTCTTGATAGATTATTTCTACTTAAGATGTCATGCTATGAATGACCCAGCATCTTTGAATTCTTTCCCTTAAACAGTAAGCGCCTGCTGTACTGCCATACCAACATCATAAAATGCTGCAACAGCTATCTAACCCAAAGTATTCTTTGTTTGTGAAACAGGCTATTATTACATATCAGACAAAGTACTTTCCTAGCAGCCTTTAAACCCAGTCTGCATGACTCGATGGGTAATTGCAAATTTTCATCAGGATATCTGGGGAAAATCTACATCATAAGGGATTTTGTTAGTCTCCCATCAGTGACGTGGCTGACCTTCTCAAGTGGTCTCATAAGTTGTAAGCTTAGTAAAAAGTCATGAACTTGATTACTTTTAACTTGTTGCTTTGCCACGTCACAAAATTCATTCCTAAATCTTTGGCACTAGATGTTCCATGTGTGCCAGAAAACACACATTTATATTCTCTAACACAACTTTGGTATTTCAGGCAAGAATTGAATGCGCTATGGAATGTTAGACTGTATAGAAAATTATATGTGATGTATAGTATTTGTGGCTGGAGGTATGTCAATGTGGTTTGCTTTTATTTATAAAAATGTATGATCACTTATGTCATAAATGATAGTTCAATAAAGATGTTTCATGTTTAACAAAAAGCAACTTTGGTATTTCAAATAATTTATTTCCATGCTTTCACTTGGACACAATTAATCATACACATCATAAATATAACATTTATGTAACATTTCACTGTGATTTAAAAAAACAAATCATATTTGTAATTAATATGCAAATATCATATTCTAACTATATGAGGGAACATGATTAAGTCCTAGCATTAACTACCTAGGATAAAATACAGTGACCATATCTCAAAAGAACTGTTGGTTTACAGTGGTGCACTGCTGGTTTTGTTATTGTTTAGAGTGGCAGCAGTATGTGTTTGAGTAAAGTGCATTTGTTTGGGATGTACTCAGTGAATGGTATGGATATGTCTGAAAATTAGCTGTGCATATGAAATTAGGAATGAACTCCATAGTGATCCTCACAGAAGCTGTCTCCCACATGTTGCTATAAATACATGTGCACCCACACACACACACACACACACACACACACTCATGTGTGAATAAACACACACACACACACACACACACATGCGTACACACACACACACACACACACACACACACACACACACACACACACACACACACAGGGATACATACACACACACACACACACACACACACACACACACACACACACACACACACACGCTCTCAGACAAGGGAGTAAAATTTGCTGCATTATTTACATTTTTATGTATGTAATGTGTTTTTATTACTGAATAAAATGTAGTAGGAAGCTATAGGAGAAGCTGTATTGTGTTAAAGTTCCTCATGTTAATGTAAAAGCCCAGTCAGGTGCATTCTTCAATATTCTGGACAGTTGACAGTTATGCACAGCACATTATATTGGTTTAAACAGCAGAAACCAATAAATGAGTAACTATAGCAACAGAAAGAAATGCACCATGTCATTTTTAAAACAAACTGCAGCAAACACAAGGTTACAGGCAGTACAACAGTTAGATACAACTTGTTTCACCATTACACCAACTTAACAGTCTCTCCTTGAAAGCAATAAAACACCCAGTGCAATACTGATTAAAATACATACTTGAATACAAATGCATTTATATTGCTTTTATCCTGTCACAGTTGAAGCCCATCTCCATTCTGGCACTATTTCTAGCTCTACTCTAGCACTATTTACCTAACATGACATCATGGTGGTGGGGATGGAGTTTCACAGAAAAATACATTTAGGAATGCCAGTGTAACCTCTTTCTAGACAAACTTGGATAGGAAATAAATAGCTGCACCAAAGAAAACACACATAACAGTTACCAGTACAGTAGGTAATACTGCTGTTGCAATGCATAGAAAACAAATGCAAAACACTTAAAAAGTGTGGCAAATCAGAAAGGTGCTTACAAAGGTGTCTTTTTCCCAAATTCAGAGCATAATTGCAGTGCATGTAATACATGCATCTTTGCTCATTCTTTTGTTAGTACCTGAAGTTAATGTTATAAAACCCAGCTAGATACCAAGAAGGAGAGGAGCATACAAAACTACTCTTTAGCCAGGGAACCACCAGTCCTTACCCCAAAGCAGCTAAGGAGCTAAGCAAAAATGAATAAATAATATAAAATTAAAGTAACGTTGGTGCTGTTCAAACAATAGCGTGTTTCAAATCAGTAATGACTACACAAACCAAAAAAAAAATGTCAAAATACTGAACACATTTTAATGCAGGGGCAAGCCCCCCTGCACCCCTCATGTAGGTGGCACTGCCCCCAACACCCCCTGCTAACTATATATACCAACTCCAAGATCACACAACAGTGGAGATGGGGCAAATTCCTTTATTCAATATTCTGAATTTTCAGTCTTTTGGGATTCAGTCTTTTTGGTTTTTCACTCTTCTGAAGTAGACCCATATCTGTCTATTTATCCATAAACACACACACACAAACACACACACACACACACACACACACACACACATAGATATATATATATATATATATATATATATATATATATATATGCGTGTGTGTATATATATATATGTGTGTGTGTGTGTGTGTGTGTGTGTGTGTGTAAATATACACAAAAAAAAAACAGTTTAGGAGCTGAAACATGACTGAGTATATCTAGTCTGCCTGATGAATTCTGTGCCAAGGTCCATAAAATCTTGTAACCACAATCAGAAATATCTGCATTATGAGCTGCACTGTACAGTGTATTGTTTAAGCTGCAGCAAATAAGGGTAAGGAGTTATTTTATTTGTTACCATTTTTGCACTATGTTTTTGCTGCAGTTATTAATGAAATATTATTTAAAAAAAATGTACAATACATTATGCATATGTTTGAAATATGTTTTGCGGTGTACCGTGCACACAGATCTAGACAGAGCCCGCTAAGCATGTACTTTTTCCTCATAGTATTTAATATCCCTACTGCTGTGCAGTTACATTTTTCACAGCTGCTAATTTGGAGTCCAGCAGTGCTCAGAATGTTGTACTTATTCTAGAGTAGACTTTTCTTCTCTATTCTGTTTTTGGTTGAATTTGATTAACGGCAGCAGATGTGAGCAGCAAGGCATGACCTAGTGGTACATTCACTTACTGATCGATGTTGTAATGTTACACGAGACATTACTGAGAGACGCATGCAATTTAAAGTGTTTAATTAGCCAACAATATTGCTAATAGAATAGTATAGCATTATTGTTAATGTCAGCAAAAAAAAAATGTTTGCTTTCAATTGTAAAACTTGTTCAGTTTGTAATAAGACACAGCATACAAATAATAATAGATTTCGAAAAGGGTGCAAAATGATTCTGATTTTTTTTTGCAAATCTAAGTTTGTCAAACTAGTATTGATGTCCCTGTATATTAGTAATGAAACTAAAAACAAACATATTTGATAGCATATTTAACAATTGTATCCCATTTAATATTAATGTTCTGTAGAGTTTTTTCAGGAATCAAATAATGATGCCTTGGTCACTGTAACAGTAAATTAAACACTGTTGCTTAATAAATTATGAAGGCATTTATTGCCTTTCTGATTGTATGACTCCTTTAACCTATCCACACTGAATTACTGCTGTAACAGACAGAACTCAATGCTCATCAGGTTTCCTTGATTTCCATATAATCATACCCGACTTTGTCTTTATCTTCTCTTTCATAAATACTGACGTGTCTTTTTGTCAGTGCTACTTTTTATCATTTTTCCACCATTTCTGCTGCAGTACAAAGACATCCATCATCTTTTATGTGAAAAAGTGTTTTCATAAGATTCCTCTGAGTTTGTGCCTTAACTTAATTCCAATATCATCAACATTTTCATCTCAGTGATTCTGAATTTTTTTCTGGAAATATTTTAACGATTCTAGATTTTTAATGCCTCATAGGTTTTGAAGAATTCTGTAATGTGCCACTTTCTATCAGTCTGAAGTTCTTTAATATTTCTTGTTTTAAAATAGAATGCAAGTCATTTTAATCACCATCATTTGGAGTACTTCCTGTGCTTACAGAGCTGTGCCATGTACAACTGATACCTTAGGCAATGCGCAGTTTGTATTTTACTTAGTATTGTTACCTTTTCCGTATTTTTGTTCATCCCCTTACACTGTAAAATTTTGCTGGCTTTGCAGCTGCTTTGTTATAATACTGGGCTACATTTAGTTATCAGATATTATTACACCTTGACCAGTTTTCATGCTTTGGCTACCTTTTAGGCCAACAAACACTCCATCCTTGCTTCTAAGTAATGCGTACACAAGTCTGAACTTTTGCAAATCACCACTTACTTCCCACAAGCTTTTGCTGAGTCTTCAGCTTTTCTCAGGTTTCTTCTCAGCCCCCCCCCGAAAAAATAATAATGTTTATTATTGTTCCTTGTATTGTCTAAAAATTATTTACCATAAACACTGAAGTTCTGATTCTTATGGCATGCAGCTACTTTGATGACCATCTGGACATGATATTTGTATGCTGCTGGCTTGTATCACCTATCCGTCAGTAAAGTAATTGGTGAGTAGGCTGTTCATGGGGTGAATACCCAGGTGCTTAGGGTGGTGGTACATCTTTGTTCTAATCAGCATTGAAGATCTCGTAGAAATCTGGAAATTTATGTTGCAGGTATAGAAATCTGAAAATGTATATACACAGTATTCCACTGATCAGTTTTTATCATTAGCTGATAAAGTCAGTGACTACACTTTGACTGATTTTGCCTGATTGCAGTTTCTCACATTATAATATGAAAGGTCAAGAAACTTGTATTAGTTCCAATTATGTTTTCTTTATCTGATTAGTTTTATTACTACCTAGGCATGCTGGCAGGTCAAAGGACCCTTTTCAGTCATGGTTGATATAAAAGGCACACTAAGACAAATATTGAGGCCAAATCAGGACAGAATACCTCATAAAGAAACAAGACAGAGTACCGCATAAGGAAACAAGACATAATACCGCATAAAGAAACGAGACAGAGTACCGCATAAGGAAACAAGACAGAGTACCGCATAAGGAAACAAGACAGAGTACCGCATAAGGAAACAAGACAGAGTACCGCATAAGGAAACAAGACAGAGTACCGCATAAGGAAACATGACAGGGTACCGCATAAGGAAACACGACAGAATACCGCATAAGGAAACAAGACAGAGTACCGCATAAGGAAACACGACAGAATACCGCATAAGGAAAAATACTTATTACCATGAATTCAGAACGATGCTGGAATGTGTACATGAGGTGTACATCTCCCAGCAACCATTTAGAATTCAGAGGCTGTCCTATTGTGATACCTTAGCATTATAAGCAACACGATGGTGGGCTGTCACCCTGGTCATGCTAAATGATAAAGAAGCATTTTGGGGGAAAGACACATGCTTATTATCCATGTGCTTTCCAAAGAAGCACTTGACTGCATAATTTAATATGGCTGCTCAAGGATACTAGTGTTAATGAACACCAAAGGTGTGTGTTTACTCATCATGGAAAAGGAAAGTGTTGTGTTGTGTTTGTGTGTGTGTGTGTGTGTGTGTGTGTGTGTGTGTGTGTGTGTGTGTGTGTGTGTGTGTGTGTGTGTGTGTGTGTGTGTGTGGCTGCATATGTGAGTGTGTTTCTTCCTGGAAGGTCACAGTAGGGAGGGTTAGTGAGGGGGACATGGGTCAGGGGGATCCACTAGACACCAAGGATACTCTAAATAGCATGCTAGGCAAGAAGCATTCAAATCCTACAACCTCTGACCTCATACAGAGGGCATTAGTCCTCTATGCCACTACGAGCCACCATGGACACTTTAAAAGTTTACTTAAAGGTGCTTAAAAATATGTAAAGTGAAAAGGGGGAATGGTTTCATGCCCTGCGCCCTTTACACAGAAAGCAAGAGCATTAACACACTGCTCTAACTAATCCATTAACATAGCTTTTGTATTTTTCCCTTAAATATGAAGCTGCAACATCTGTCATGATGCGGTTCGTGCAAAAGTCCATGAGTCACAAGAGACAATGGGAGAGAGGCTTCAAGGTAAAGATGGGAGGAACACTAAATGACATCAAAGAGATCATTTAAACTATTACCACTGGTCAGTTAAAAGGTTGAAAGAGCAATGGCTGTAGCATCAATATACAGTCTACAAACATTAATAAGACTTCAAATGGAATATATTTCAATATTGACTGTAAGAATCCATGATATACAAGATCTGTCTAGGACAAGTAATTGAAAAAGACATCAGAGATAGATAAGAGGCATGGTGTGTGTGTGTGTGTGTGTGTGCGTGCGTGTGTGCGTGTGTGCGTGTGTGCGTGTGTGTGTGCGTGTGTGTGTGTGTGTGTGTGTGTGTGTGTGTGTGTGTGTGTGTGTGTGTGTGTCTGTGTGTGTGTGTGTCTGTGTGATTGAGTGACTGTGTACGTGACAGGGAATAGGGGGTGCATGTGTGACAGTGATGCATTGGATTCCAGTGCTAACTACCACAGTCAGCAGTCATTAATGGTGATTCAGCGACATGCAAGTTAGTTGATATTGAGGTCTTTACTACTTGCAGTTACATGTCTCCATATCACAAATTGATGCACCATAGAAACAGCACCTTTTTACCTCTGGTCTTACCTCCAAGTTTGGGGTTGTTTCTGGATTGTCAGGAAGATGTTTCTAGCAATGGTAACAAGTAAAAACATCATAATATGCATCTGGAAAATTTCAAAACAGGGCATTTATAAGTAAGCAGTCACAAGCAAAGCATGTGTCTTGTAGTCTGTTGTAGCAGGAAGAGAGCTAATGTAAGTTATCTATTAACTAATGTAAGTTATCTAGTATGCATGAGAAAGCTACCCATTGTCCTGGTAACACTTACATTTATGGTCTGCTTGCAGATTTTTCATTTGATCTGGTTCTCTGGCTCTTGAAACTTGAAATTTGTATCAAAAACTACAAGATTGTCTTTATATATAATAGATACAACTCCCTTTCTCACTCTGTCCATCCCTCTCTCATGCTCTCATAATCTTATCCAACCCTCACTCTAGTCCTACCTTAACCCTATCTTACTACCACCTAAACCTCCTATCTCCTCCTACCCCCTTTTTTCTAACTGCATCCTTCCAAACTCACCCAACAAATATACCTAGCTAATATGCTAAGCCAATGTATGCTTGCAAGCTAACTTGTAAATACAGTAGAGGGACGATTATTCAAACATCAATTATCCGAAAAGTCAATTATCCAAACCAGCCTTCCAAAGTTTTGGGGTAGGAAAAATCATAAAGTCTGAATATGTGAACATTATACATATTCACTTGAGCAGGTTTTTTGAGTTGTAGCCATTTTGTGTGTGAAAAATATTCTTTATTGTCCACTGGAATCACTGAACGGTTGAAAAGTTTATTCTTGCGTTCAGAAAAAAACAAGATTTTAGAAGTTTTTATTCAATTATATGTTTGATTATCCATACAGCCCTAGGTCCCAGTTAGTTCAGATAATCGACTCTAGTGTATTCACAGTTTGCCTAATCTAACTTGTAAATATTCAATGTGTACCTTATATTATATCAAAATGCCTAGTCATCACAACATGTCTAATATTTGTATTTTCCATTCTACCTTTAAGCCAACTCACTGTTACTGTATTTTCTAGATTGTACTCTGTTAACTAAGTTTGTACACTAGAAACTGTTACTGGAGCTTTTCTTCCTGGTCCTCCACTGAATAGGGGTTCTTTCTGACCCAGTCAGACTATTCTGTTAAATGTCAAATAAATAAATAATAAGCATTAGGTCATGTCCTTCCAAATTGCTGTGGAAGCAGGAAAACTGTTTTGCCTATATCTAGTACAAAAGTGGGCCTTGAGTTCTGATAATGTTTAGTCTAAGCACATTTAGCTTTGTATTACTGTGTACAGAAATATTTGTTATCTTTCAAGGCATATTAATTATGCCATTGACAGTCACATGTCCAAGGGACTGGGTTTTGCACACTGGTTCATGGGTTCATAGGTATATAATAGGCTAATAACCACCAAGGTCTTTATAAGCCTAGCCATGCAGCTATGACCTATGTATCGGGGCATTTATTATAATAGGTAATGTTAGCTAGGTAGTTTCTAGAGGTGATATGGTGGGAGGTATGTTAGCTTGGGCATTACATTCTGCCTCTGTCTATCAGAGACATTGGGGTCAGACCCAGACTGAATTTCTGATTCCCCTTACATTGTTCAAGGTTACACCTAAATAGGGTTATGGATGGACTCTGCTTCACATGGATGGCGAGTCTGTTCCAGAACATGGGGATCCTCTGGTGTATGTATCTGTCTTGACAACTATTTTTGTCACAGGCAAAATTTAAATCCTTATATGTAGTAGTTCCGATGCTGTTCATTTTGCAAATGTGCAAAATGTCCATCAGAGCTGGATCTAAAGATGCCTTGTATGCCAGGCAAAGATAATTACTCAGTAACATGTAGGAGACAGGGTATAGAAATAGAGTTTTAAGGCGATCCATACATGACATTGTGTTTATACCCTGGATTCTCTTGATAAGGAGCCTTTGTTGGCATTCTAAGTGTTGCATATATCTGGTCAGGTGCATGTCAAAGGGGGCATTCTACTCCATGTTAGGTCTGATAAGGGACAAATAAAGTGTCACTATGAATTCCATGCTCCTGGATACCATGCCCTTACTTAAGTTGGGTGACATAAAGTGATTGTCTTACTATCTTGGCCACATGTTGCTCAAAGGCCAGATTTCTGTCTACATATGTTCCCAGATACCTGACTACTGGGTCATTCCTTAAGGATTTCTTATCGATGGAGTAGTTAGGATGGGTGGCAGTTTTCCCAAAAGGCACTATAATGCATTTTTGGGCATTGAGTTTTAGTCTGTGACTTTGGAACCAGTCATTTGTCTGTGTTAGACCCACTTGTAAGGTGTTCATGCCATGGAAGGAATCTGTGATGGCTCCCATTGGCAGTCATCTCCGAACTTGTTCAGCCAGAGGCCCTTGACATTATCCTTTACCTTGGAGACGTAATTGTCAAATAGTAGCAGTCCCAGCACAGAGTCCAGAGGTAGCCTGCTGGTGATCATTCTCTTAGTGGAGGTGGTATCATCGATCCTAACTTTCTGGGTCCTGTCTATGAGACAGCTGGTGATTCAGTGAGAATGTAGGGGTTTATGCCCGGTTCAGTGAATTTGGCAGTTACATTTCAGTGGGGTATTGTATTAAATACCTTAGCTTGGTCCACATAGGCAGTAAGCACCATTTTCTTCTCATCCATTGCCTTGGTGACCTATTCAAAGAATTTAACCAGGTTTAGCATGCTTGGACTTCCCTTGACAAAGACAAAGTGGGTTGTATACAATGTCTGAAGGTTGCCTGTGTCTTTGTTGATCCATCCCTCCATCCCTCCATCCATCCATCCATCCATCCATCCATCCATCCATCCATCCACAACTCCTTTTTTCCTTTTTTTGCACATGGAGTCAGGGTACCACTTCAACAGTGACAGTCATCTAGAAGTAAGGTTTTGATCATTTCCATGATAATTCATTCCATAGCTTTCATATTAGACTAGTCAGACTAATAGGTCTGTAGTTTCCAAGGTCAGTTGATGGTTACCTCTTCTGAAGTGGGAATCCTCTAGTATCATAGTACAAAGCCTGTTTTAAGGCTATAGCTGAAAAGTGACCCAAGTGATCCTGATAGATCATGTTTCAAGGTATTTACAAGACATCCTGGGATATTGTCAGGGCTCATTGAGTCTGTTTTTTTGGCCTTATTGAGCACCACCAGGACCCACTCCCTCTTAATAGCTGGTGCAGGGAGGTTATGCTACTAGGTATTTCATGGGGAGGTAGAAGAGAGTGGGGAGGGTGCAGTTTGAGCTGAATTTGTCAGCCAGCAAATTCACTATCTTGCTGTGCTCAGTAAAGCTGGCACCATTGACCACCAGTATGGCACACTGATGTGTGCTGCCTTTGAGGTTTCACACATAGCAGATGAAGAGTTTGAGCCTGGTACAGGGGTTAATGAACGCCATTGTTAACATCAACCCCTTTTTCCTGTTTTCTGCATGGGATCAGGGTGTCATATCAATAGTCGCCATCGGTCTCTATTCAATGCCAGTCTCCTATCTTCTTCGACGCTCATGCCTGACTGTCACAGGTTTTCTCTCACAAAATCCATTCACCTCTTTGCTAGATGCCCTCATTTCCTCCTGCCTTCTTCCTGTCTGTCCCAAATCTTCTTCACCAGATTGTCATCTTTTCTGCACATGTGCCTGAACCACTGTAATCTGTTCTGTTGGATCTTTTCTGCAGTTGGAGCTACTTTGGCTTCTGCTCTTCATAGGATCAAGTTATTAGGTTATTGACCCTGGGGGCATTACAAGCCTAACCAAGAATTTCGCCAATGTCCAACAATTCAGCACCCTATGCTACTGTACAGCAGGGACATAGGTGGAATCCCAGGGGTGTATTTTCTGTTCCCCATCCAGTTATCCAGATTGCGCTTAAAAAGTTTTAATGAGGTACTCTGTTTTATGTGGAGAGGGTGTCTGTGACACAAATTTGTCTCACCAACAAGTCCTATTAATCTCACAGATCAGGTTGAGTTCTCATGTGTGGGTTACTCGAGTGGAGCTTGACTTGCGGATATGCAACAGTCCCAATACGGTGGGTCTCAGATTGCTTTGTATGCCAGACAGAAGTCATCTCTGAGGAGTCTGTAGGAGACTGAGTAATGCTTTGTGAGGTACATGCCAAAAGGGGCATTGTATTCAATAATCGGTCTTATAAGGGAAGAATAAAGGGATGTTATGAGCACCTTGTCCCTGAATGAGATACCCCTACTAATGAGGTAAACTATATAGAAAGCTTGCCATACAATGGAGGCAATATGGTGGTCAAAAGTCAGTTTGCTATCAACTTGGTTTCCCAAGTCCCTCACGACTGATTGTATGCTTAGTGCCTTATTATCAATGTGATAATTTGTGGGGATGTCATTCTCCCCAAAAGGGATTATGATGATGCATTTTTTGACATTCAGTTTAAGGCCATGTTTCTGGCACCAGTCATTTCTTGGAGAATGTCCACATCACCCATCTTGCAGTCATCTGCAAATCTGGTCAGTCATAGCACACTAGATTTGGCATGCACCTTTGAGAGGTATATCCCAAACAGCAGAGGCCCCAAGACCAATCCTTTGGGTACACTGCTTGTTACTGTCTACTACTTGAGGTGGATTCCCCAATTTTGACTAGGTGGATTCTATCAGTGAGCCAGTTTGCTACCCATCTGGTATCATATGAATTGATGCCTAGTTGAGAGAGTTTATCTATTATACCTGAGTGGAGAATTGTATTGAAGGCATTGGCCAGGTCAAGGTAGGCAGTGTGCACCATCTTCCCCTTGTCTATGGCCTTGGTGACTGTCTCAAAGAAGTTGACCAAATTTAAAAGGCATGAGCTCCCCTTGACAAAAACAAACTGTGTGGGATCAAGTGTCTGAAGGTTGTCAATGTCCTTGTTAATGAGGTCCATGATAATACGCTCCATGGCCTTGCAGATCATTCTCATTTCTTTGTTTGTCCCACAGTGTGCCCTACCACCCCTATCAGGGCATTTCATTTATATCACCTCTAGCTTCCTCAACTGGTCTGCCTTTACTGCCCAGGTTTCTGTACCATACAGTAGTACTAGTCACACCACTGTTTTGTACACCTTATTTTTCAGGTTCTTTGGCATTTTTCTGTCATACACTACCCCTGGTACTCTGTGCCAGTTGACTGTAACCCCCTGATTGTAGCGCTGACCTCCTCATTCAGACTCCTCCTCACCTCCTCTACTTAAGCCACCCGTCCCAGATTCTGGAAGTTGTTAACCTGTACCAATATTTTCCTTTCTATCTCAGTTCTTCGCTTCTTCTGATTTCCACCATTCACTGCCATTACAACTGTCTTATCTGTACTCAGTTTCATCCCATGTGCCTTCAGTTTTGCATTCCGTTCTCCTATCCTGAGCTGAAGCTCTTGCTCAGAGACTGCCTGTAATGCCACATCATCTGCATACAGCGACTTTTTTGATCTGTACCCTCTGATCTGTTTGCTAATTTAGTCCATCACACTATGAACAACAATGGGCTGTGTGCACCCACTGTCACTGAAAACCCCTCTGTGAGACCAAACACTGTTTGTAAGTGAGTCACTGGGTTCTTGTATGTAGCCTGCACCAGTGCTACCAATGTTTCTGGGACTTCAAACAACCACAGGACTGACCAAACCTTCTTTCTTGGTTCATAGGTTCATAGGTTCATAGGTTCATACTAGGCTATCTGCCCCTTTAGTATGGGGAACTATACCCATTATTTTGCTGTGCCTCTGTTGAGCAGTGACACTGAGGTAATCCCTGGAGTATATCTGCGATCTCCCATCCATTGGTCAAGATTTCTCTTGAACAAGGTGCTCTGCCTCACATATACCGGGATTTTATTCCACAGCATAGGGAGTCTTTGGGTGATGAATCTATCCTCCAGCATGTCCTATTAATATTTAAGTCTCGGATCTAGATTTTTGAGGTGAAGCATATTCATCAAATCTGGGTTTGACATGGCCTTGTATGTTAGGCAAAGGTCACCTCTGAGCAAGCGTGGCGCTGAATAGAGCTGGAGTTCTTTCAGTCGGGCAGCATAGGACAGATGTTTGAGACCCTTTATCCTTTTGGTGAGGAACTTTTGTGGCCTCTCCTGCTGCAAGTGTGGTCAGATACATTCGAATGGGGCATTGTACTCAATCATTGGTCTGATGAGTGATGAGTATAGGGAAACTATGACCTCCGAATCCTTCATGATAAGGTGGGCAATGTAGAAGGTCTTCCTAACTACTTTAGCTACATGGGTGTCGAATGACAGACTACTATCAACCTGGGTCCCCAGGTCCCTGATAACTTCTTCTGTGCTCAGTGGATTGCCACCTATTTGGTAGCTAGGGGTAACCTTGTGACTATGCATTTTTGGCATTTAACTTTAGGCCATGGCTCTGGCACCAGTTATCCATTTCTGTGAGACCCTTCTGAAGGATATCGTTTGCAGTTATCTGCAAACTTTGTCAGCCATAACCCTCCTGTGTTTGCTTATACTTGAAAAGTAGATGCCAAACAAGAGGACTGAGCCCTGTGGTACACCACTTGTGACAGGCTTTGAGTCTGACATGGCACCAACAACTCTGACCCTGTGGGTTCTGTCACTCAGCCAGTTTGCAACCCATCTTGTGATGTATGGGTTAACATTTAAGCTGATGAGTTTTCAATGATACTTGCCAGATCGAAGTAGGCTGTATGGACTGCCTTTCCCTCATCAATGGCTTTGGTGACTGTTTGAAAAAGTCAACCAAGTTTAGAAGGCATGATCTGCCTTTGACAAAGCCAAACTGGGATGGATCCAAAGTCTGCAAATTCCCTATGTCTTTATTTATGAGGTCCATTATGATCCTCTCCATGGCTTTACAGATAAGGCTTGTCAAGCTAATGGGCGGTAATTTGGTGGAGGCACCGCCTTTGTGAAGTGGGACCACAGTTGCAGTGCGCCACTCCTGGAGTACGTATCCAGAGGTAAGACTATGATTAAACAGCTGTCCTAGCTGTGGGTTTAATTCCTCGTTGAGTTCGTGGAGCACACAGCCGGGGACACCATCAGGTCCCATGGATGCTGTGTTTTTGCTTTGGAGAGAGCAGTTCTCACTTTTGGAGATGTTTGGGGGCTGCAATGTATAGATATCTCTCCTTTTGGGGGGAAGTTTGCACTGAACCTGTCAGCCAGTATGTTGGCAATGTCTGTAGGATCAGTAATCTTCACATCATTTTGAACTAGTTCTGAGCATATCTGGGAGTTTCCTCCCAGGTTTCTAACATAGCTAAAGAAGGCCTTATGATTGTCTTTTGAGTCTTTAGCTATTTTTCTCTCAAAATTTGCTTTGGATGATTTTATGAGAGCTCTTAGTTTTTTACTTATAGTGATCAAGGGTGTTTTACCTTTTAAGGATTTTGCTCTATCTTGTAGTAGCTTCCTCCTTTTGTTGTAGAGTTTGTTTATGGCTGGGGTCCACCAGACTGGACGCTTGCCTTTGGTACAAAGAGTCTTTGTTTTGCTTGGGATTGCCTTATCCATGCAGTCCTGCAGGTGCTGGTAGAAGGCATTTGTAAGTGATTCAGCGGCTTGAGTACTGTTTTCGGGCCTTAAAGGAGACCACACTAGTCTTTAGAGTAGTTCTTTACTGTGGTCTTTTTTATTTCAGGTGGGGGTGGGATGAGGACCTCCAGCGAGATTAGTTTGTGATCTGATCTCACCAGTGAGGGGTATACTTCGGTGTTGAACATTGTGCTCCCATGTTCGTGATGATGAGATCAAGTATGTTTTCTCCTCTTGTGGGGATGGTGACTAGTTGTTCCATGGCATTTGAGTTTATGAATTCCAGGAACTTTTGGGCTAGGGTGTTTGGGCTTGAGTACTGTTCCCAGTCTATATTAGGGTAATTGAAGTCACCTAGTATGATGGTGTTTGGTGATACATTTATCCCTCTAGTGTTTTCAGGAAGGCCATGTGAGGTTCCTGAGTTTGTGAGGGTGGCCTGTAACATGCTACAATTTGCAGAGCAGTCTTGCCTATGGTTAATTGCACCTGGATGGTCTCCGATGCATCGTGCGTTGCCACCAGTCTTGAGGTGTGGGTGTCTTTGATGAATATGGATACCCCGAGTAAAACCTGATAGTGCTGGGGTGCTCTCAGGAGCCTTGAACCATGTTTCTGTCACAGCACAGACATCGATGTTCTCCATACTTTGAAGGCCTGCATTTTGAGATTTAGACTTCTGGCATTGAGCAGCATTACCCTTAGTTTTTCCTTTTTGTGTTCTAGGGTGGTAGGTTTAGAATTTGAGCCTTGCCTAAAAGGCACTATGGGGGTGGCAAGAGCCTTTGCCAATATCCGGGTGACAGGTGCAAGTGGCTTGTCCAGCATGTCATCCCAGGCAGACAGACATTGATCCCCTTTGAATGACACCAGAGTTTAAGCCAATTGTTAAAGCTGATCATCTTATCTCTGTATTGTGGCATCATTCTTGGTGAAGGTAGGATACTGCTCAAGGTCAGGGTCATACCTGCCTGGGCTACATAATCAGAGAGCTCCTCAATGTCTCTTTTCATGTAGTCCCTCAGGTCGTTTACACCAGCGTGGACAATGACTGAGTCGTATTTGTACCTGCTGTTGAGAGACCTGAGTGCTTGCGTTATGTGGCGGATTCTAGCGCCCGACAGGCAGCTTACTGTGACCTTCTCCTTACTCAGTCTGGTGAGCGGGACGTCAGTGTGTCTGACTATGGAGTCACCAATGACTAGTGTGTCTGGCATTGTGTTTGGCCTTAAGGGCTGTGACTGTTTGACACTCTGACTGTCAGGTCTATGTGTTGCAGGTGTTGTGTTCTGACCTTGTCATATGCTTTCTCCAACTCTAGGAATGCCCATCTCATCATCTCTAGGTTCTTCTCAAGTATCACTCTCACTGCAAACATTGGGTCAGTTGTGCTGCATCCTGATCCAAATCCAAACTGCTCATCTCCTATCTTGCTTTCTACTACTCTGCTTATTTATTTATCAATCACTGTCTCCAGAACTTTCATGCAGTGTGACAGGAGTTTTATACAGCTGTACAGCCACAGTTGTGAATGTCCTCTGTCTTTGTACACTGGCACTAGTATGCTTCTTTTCCAATCATCTGGTATATGCCTTTGTCTCCATACTGCTGTGATTACCCTCAGGAGCCATTTCTCCCCTATCTCACCCAGCATTTTTATCATATCTGTTGTGACCTCATCTGAGGCTGCTACTTTCCCTGACTTCATTTTCCTTAGTTCATAGGTTCATAGGTTTGTACTAGGCTAATGACCCTGGAGCCTATATAAGCCTAGCCCAAGAAGATTCCCTGGCATCATGCCACCCAAAGTTAGTTCCCAGTGCCCCTGTCAAGCAAGGCCAGTGCTGTTCTTACTTCTTCTATGGTGGGCTCCTTCTATCCTTTCATCATAGGCTGAGTTTGGGACAGTAACATTTTTGTGAGCTTTTCTTCATTCTGAGGCTTTTGGAAGTACTCCTTCCATCTGCCTTTGATGTCCTGTGGACGGGTGAGCAGGTTGTTGCTGGCATCCCTTATAAAGGGTTTCTGACTATCTTCTTTATCTTAGTGTCTTTGCCTTGCAGCCTGATATAGTTTCTTTGTCCAATCTACCGAGTCACTTTCCAGAAACTAACAGAGTGCTTTTGATGCTATTGCTACTCCTCACTTAGCCTCTTTATTAGCCAACCAGAATTCCTTCCCCGCTTGGTTGTCTTTTCTATCTCCCACTTTTTCCTGCACTCCTTCTTTCTTTCTTTTGTTGAGTTCCTGTACTTCTGCATTTTCCTTATGTACCTTATTTCCATACCTGGCCTGGTTGCGTAACTGTTCTGCGGGCCTTATACATGCTGCTTTGAGGTATTGCCATTCTTCCTTAACTCTATTTCCTCTTCTTCTTAAAGTGCTAGACCCCTGAGTAATCCCTTAAACTGTTGTGCTTTCTCTCCATTCAACTTCCAGGTCTTCGGCCTGGTCTCACTTGACCTTAGAGCCTTCTCTAGACACAGCTTACAGTTGATCGTGGCAACCAGTGGTTTATGCTGTGGGCTGACTATTTCTCTGGGTATGACTTTGCAATTGTTGATTCTACCCCAGTGCCCTTTCCGAAGTCTAACCGAGTTGCATGTTGGTCACTCTTGTATATGACTTTGTGTCTGTCTCTCTTGCTGAAGCATATGTTAGTCACCATCAAGCCATTTGCCAGACAGAAGTCTGGAATGGTCTCTCCTTCTTTATTCCTGTTGCCCCACCCATGTAGACATAGGCAGTCCTCATATCCTGTTCTGTCTGTCCCAATATATGCATTCAGGTCCCCCTTTAGCAACATCAATTTATGTTGGCCTGCTTTGTCTAGTAGGTCCAACAACTGCTGTCTGAATGTGCTTTTTCCCTCACTATCACAACCCTCCTGTGGGCAATAAGCTGAGATTATGAATACTGCCATATCGTTACACTGGAGTCTGACTGGCATGAGTCTGTCATTAATTCTGATGTCATCCCTCCCTGTCTTCTGAAGCCACTCCCTCATAATTACCTCAACATTTCTAGCTTGTCCTCCTAAGTAATAGACTCTAGATCCCAAACCAAGTGACTTTGCTGCACTGTCCTTCCATCTTGTCTCCTGGCTATCCAGCCTCCTCCTTGCTATCATGTGTCCTGTCAGTGAACCTACATTAATTGTAGCGATCCTTAATTTATGTTTGACAAGTTATTGGTTTTACATTCAGCTTTTGGTCAGTTGTGCTATCCCAGGTAACCCTATCTGAGCAATTGGACACTGGCCAGCCAGTATCTTATTTATGCATGGCTTCTGGACATTAGGACAGGCACACACCACCAATAGGGGCATATACTGCCCTCCCACTGGTATTATGGGTCCCTGGTGTAGGTCAGAATAGGCTGGGATTTCAACCCACTTATCACTGGCAAATACCTCTACCCATTTGTTGACATTAGTCAACAAGAGCAGATCACCTATAGCCTTATTTTTACACTGTTGTAGCTCTGCCATGGAATGCAGCCTGTGATTTGTGTTCTCCCATCTTGAGGATACTGCACACCACCGTAGATGTCCAAAGAGGTTGTTCTATACAACTCTTCCCCCTACAGGGCACCATCTAGAGTCTGTGCTGCTGCCCACAGCTCCATTTTTGGGTAAGTTTGAGATGGAAGCACTCAGTATGTTTTTGGGAGGTGGGAGGTACCCCACAGAACACAGGGAGATCATACAAACTCCAGGCATTGGCTGGAGGTCAGGATCGAACCTAGTGCATGGGAATGGAAACATTAACTGTTATGCCAATCTGTCTTTTGCAGTTGGTATAATGGTAACTGTACAATGTGAGAATTCCCATCCCTCTTCCCTAAAATAAACACAACTAGTCATCAATAATTTCATTATTCCACTCGAATAAGCCTCCACACCACGATCACTGCCCAGCTCCAAATCTCCATTATAGCATTTCAACATTATGGTGCAATTATTTATATTCCAGTTTTTAAATTCTTATTACAGGCTAGTACTTCATATTTTGTACTTTTTGTTAATACTTAGTACAACCATTCATGTTCCATTTTTTAAATTCATTGTAAGAACTATGACTTCATATATTGTATTTTTTAATACTAGGAAGTAATTACAAACAAAAATGGGAACTAAGTAAAAAATAACCAACAAAAAATTCACACTTCAAGTATACAAACTTAAAAAAAAAAAAGCAGACTCTAAGGAAACTGCAAGATATACCCAAAAAGTTTCACCCACTGAACTTCACCAAGCAAAAATCTCCCTCATAGATTGTCCTTTTATAATCATTAACTTAAGTGCCATCTTGTGGCGAAAGTATTAAATTACATATATGAAATAAAACCATAAAAAACAGTTGAAAAAAGATAAAAATTAAAAACAAATTCCAGTTGTAAAATAGTTAACAAATTAAAATCTTGAATAAATAAGAATTATAAACATCCCCAATGTTAAAATAAAATGAAATATCAATAGCACCAAGCAACTAAATAAGCATCTTTCTGAAAATCAAAAGACTGTTGATGGACTCAATGTTGTTAATGCCGGTGGGGGGGCGTTAATGGCACCTAACAACACTTCCCAATATAGTTCACGTTTTTCAGTGTAAACCTTCTAGTTACACCCCCTCCGTCAAACTATGGAACTTTCTCCAAAACAAAGAAAATAATTTTCTTTTATTCAGTATTCTAATTTGTTAGGTATTTTTAACTGGGGCCACAGGGGTGCAGCAGTTAGTATTGTCGCTTCACAGCAAGAGGTTCTCCTGTTCGATTCTCGGCTGGAGTGCCTTCTGTGTGCAGTCTGCATGTCCTCCTCGAGGTCGAGTGACGCTAAAGACATGCAGGTAGGTGCGAGCGTAAATGGGCGTGCATTCTTTGAAGGTTGGGTGTCGAGCTGGCAACTCGGCCCGTAAAAATCCACTGCCAATCATGAGCAGACCCCTAACTGGGAAAAGCCAAAAGACTTTAGTTAGGTATTTTTAACTGGAATTTGTTTTTAATTTTATCTATTTTGAACTGCGTTTTTTGTGATTTTATTATTTCATATATGTAATTTAATACTTCCACCACAAGATGGATTGGATTTAATGATTATAAATGGACAATTTATGAGGGAGATTTTTGTCTAATTAAGTTCTCCTTACTTGTAGTGGATGAAAGTACTTAAGAATTAACCTTTCTGAGTTTATTTTGCACTTTCCTTGGAGTTTTTTTTTTTTTAATAAATGAATAATTAAACAAACAAAACAGATGTGGTATAGTGGGCCTTACTTCACTAACTGAACTGGCTGTTTCCTAGAAAACAAACACTTGTAGCATTTAAACTGGTTTTGCTTTCTCCTCTCATAATGACCCATAATTTAACAGCAATGAAAATAACTTATGAAAAAAACTTTTTTGCATTCTTCCCAGTTTAATACGGCTAATCAACCAAAACTCCTGTCCAGCCCATAAATATTTTCTGGTACTAAGCAGTTGTTTCCTTGACACACAATACAACCAGCTCCCATTATCACTAGAAACTTTTTCCACAATTTTGTGGTCATCCCATTATTTTTTCCAGTGTTTGAACTACTAAAATAATTGATATATCTGCAATGCTGCCATGTCCATTGCTTATACTACCCGTGTTGTCTGTCTATATTTTCGTGTATTATACACCCTGGCTGACCCTGAAATAGGTCCACTAGGCTAAGTGCATTATGTTGGTCAACAAATTAACATACATACATACGTCCATAAATAAACAAACAAATGGCAGTTCTAAAATAGTTAAAATAAGTAGATGCAATTACTATATTGTAAAAAAATGTGATTTTTTTTTATGCAGAAATAGACATGACCTTTAAACCACTAAATGTTTGTATGCAGTCTTCAAAAGGAGTATAGAAGACAGAGTGAACAGAGGGTTAGTTAAAATCTAATATACAATGTTGTTATATAATCTCTCCTACCCAATGATCTAACAGCTTAAAGTGTAGTTCCTATGTGTCATATAGTTGTGTAGAAAGGGAGGGGGGTAATTACTTGCAGATCTCCGGTATAGATATTCCCGTTTTCATCTGTAAATGAAATTTACTCTACAAATTCTTTGACTACATATAAATTCCCTACCTGTACTGTACTAGGTAAAAAAAGTTCTTTACCCTAGTGCTCTGATTTAGTTACCTGTTTAACAGGCAGACTTTAATGAAAAGAAATGTTTGATTGTTTAGAAAATCTAAGTGGCAGTTGTAACAACAGTCAAGTATAACAGTTAAATAATCCTGGAATTTAGCTTTTGGTGCAGGAGGATTAAGAGATCTTGCCTTGAATTATGTAAAAGTTGCTTGAAAAAGAAGTTTACATTCAGACAATCACTTCCAAGTCACACTAAAACATTTGTTTCTTCACATGATACAGTATGAAAAAAGCAGATGAGAGCACAATTAAGACAAACTACACCAGAACTTTTTCTTAGACTCTAGCACTGTTCCATTTCAGACAAGCCCGAGCAATTTTCAAAGAATTAAATTCTCAGCATGGAGTCTACTTCTAGAAAAGTCCCTATAATTAAACAGGTGTTTGTGCTGATTCTTTATAACTAACTGGTTTGATTTATGCAGTTTTTCATAAATGTTTATCTTACACATTTTGAATAATAGTTTGAACTATTCTTTTAAATATACAAAATGATTTAATGGTGAGAGATATTCTTTGCATCACCTTCCACTGTGTTCATTTTTAATCTCTATACTTGTTTACTGCCCTGTTTTGTGATAAGAAAAGTTCTCCTGAAACCTTTTTCCACTGGAGTAGCAATTATTCCTTCCCCTAGAACAACTATGAGAGAGCATACCCCCACCTCCCACTGTACCCCATGTGCAAGCTGTATTTTCAGGGTGCAGTACAGTATTCTGGGTAGATATTCAGGTCTGCACTATATTTAGTCACAGTTTTGAATATGTGTCACAACTGCCAAAAACTCAGTCTGAAAGTATTGATTTCAGAGATCTAATAAATTTTATACTGTTCGTGGATTAAACACACAAGACAGTTCCGGCAGGTTTAGCAAAATACAGGATATCAGAACATGAGCAGATGTTACTTTATATGTTATGAGTAGTTTGGCCAATAAAAATGGAATACCAGTCTACCAGATTTGCTGTTCCTGTACTCCTGAAGGCCAGGCAGTTGTATTTTGTTAAAATTCTAATTTTATTCCTATAATCCAATGCCCGATGTGTCAGGAAGTCTCTCATTATCAGATTCTGCACCATCAGCGTATTGCTATCAAAATGGATCTTAAAGGGAAAATTATACAGGAGGCATACCACATCAGCCTGTTAAGGACTAAATTAGCATCTAAAGAAAGTTCCCAAAAATGTAAGGCTGGAGCCACATTTTCCTTGCTCTCTTTTATCCAGGTTTAACCTGTGATATCCCACTACATGTTATGAAACCTGAAATGACCGATACCTGGGGTTGTGATACCATCTACTGTGCCAGCAGGCTGGATTGGTTTAAAAGACTTTGCCTGTTTGCAAGGGGACATACAGTTGATATAAAAAGTTTACACATCCCTGTTAAAATGCCAGTTTTTTGTGATATAAAAAAAATGAAACAACAATAAATCATTTCAAAATGTTTCACACCTTTACTGTGACCTATAACCTGTACAATTCAATTGAAAAAGAAACAAATCTGTTAGGGGAAAAAAATCTAAAAAATAAAAAAAAGTACAATACGCGTGTTGCATAAATGTGCACACCCATAAACTAAAACTTTGTTGTGTGTGCACACCCTTATGCTAATACTTTGTTGAAGCACTTTTTGATTTAATTACATCATTCAGTCTCCTTGGGTAGGAGTCTATCAGCATGGCACATCTTGACTTGGCAATATTTGCCCACTCTTCCTTGCAAAAGAGCTCCAAATCTGTTAGATTGCGAGGGCATCTCATGTGCACAGCCCTCTTCAGGTCACCCCACAGACACAGATGGCTGGGCCATTCCAAAACTTTAATTTTCTTCTGGTGAAACCATTCTTTTGTTGATTTGGATGTATGCTTGGGGCCATAGTCATGCTGAAAGGTGAAATTCCTCTTCAACTTCAGCTTTCTAGCAGATGCCTGAAAGTTTTAGGCCAAAAGTGAGTGGTATTTTGAACAGTTCATAATTCCCTCCACCTTGACTAAAGCCCCAGTTCCAGCTGAAGAACCAAAGCATGATACTGCCACTGTCATGCTTCACTGTGGGGATGGTGTTCTTTTGGTGATAACGAAGTGCCGTTTTTGCGCCAAACATACCTTTTGGAATTGTGGCCAAAATATTCAACCTTGATGTCATCAGATCATAACACATTTTCCCACATGCTTTTGGGAGACAATGTATTGTTTTGCAAATTTTAGCAGGCCTGGCCTGGATGTTTTTCTGGGTAAGAAAAGGCTTCCATCTTGCAACACTACCCCATAGTCCAGACATATGGAGAATATGGGAGATTGTTGTCA
This sequence comes from Protopterus annectens, assembly GCF_019279795.1. Taxonomy (NCBI): domain Eukaryota; kingdom Metazoa; phylum Chordata; order Ceratodontiformes; family Protopteridae; genus Protopterus; species Protopterus annectens. The sequence continues at coordinate 1,441,627,207 of NC_056735.1, read as the reverse complement.
CATGCAGTACACAACCAGTACTTGCCAGAAATTCCTGCAGCTCTTTCAGTGTTGCTGTAGGTCTCTTGGCAGCCTCTCTGACCAGTTTTCATCTTGTCTTTTCATCAATTTTGGAGGGACGCCCAGTTCTTTGCAATATCACTGTTGTCCCATACTTTCTCCACTTTTTGATGACTGTTGTCACTGTATTCCAAGGTATATCCAATGCTGTTGAAATTTTTTGTACCCTTCTCCTGATTGATACCTTTCAATAATGAGATCCCTTTGATGCTTTGTAAGGTATCTGCGAACCACGGCTTTTGCTGTAGCAGGCAACTGAGTAAATGTCAGGAAAATCCTACTAGGACAGCTGAACTTTATTTGGGGTTAATCAGAGTCTCTTTAATTGACGGCAGGTGTGTACCCAAGAAGACTGACTGCTGTAATTAAATCAAAAGGTGCTTCAAGAAAGTATTAGTCTAAGGGAGTGCACACTTATGCAACCAGCTTATTGTACATTGTTTATTTTTTATATTTTTCCCCCTAACAGATTTGTTTGTTTTTCAATTGAATTGTACAGGTTATAGGTCACATTAAAGGTCGGAAAAGTTTTGAAATGATTTATTTTGGTCTCATTTTTTATATCACAAAAACTTGGTATTTTAACAGGGGTGTGTACACTTTTTATATCCACTGTAGAGAACTTTCAAGGAAAAATGTCAACATGCTGCTTCCCACTCTGGTTTGTTTTCCCTTGTTTATTTATTTATTTATTTATTTAAATGTGTTTATCTGTGGGGGTGGTGCACTAATCACAGCTGACCAATTTCAGGCACGGACTGGTACTTGCTGTTATAAAAGGCAGTGGCTGATACCAGCTGTAGAGATTATAGTGTTAGTGGTTTTAGTTAGGGAGAAAACATCTATATTGTGCTGTAAACACTTTTTTCTCTAATCTCTTTCTGAAGACCTTTGAAAGCATTAAAGGAATCTTGTGATTCATTGTGCTATTCCTCACATTTATAAATGGAAGTATACTCAGTTGTAGTCTCGTGTATGAAAGTAATGTGCTACAAAGCTGCAGTCATTATCAGAAATACTGTTTTTGCTATGTCAGTGTCCCCCATACAGTTGCTTGTTATTATGCTAAACTCAAAAGCTGCTCTCCTCTGTAATCCGTGTGTTACTGCAACTGGCAATACTAAAACAGAATTATCACCAACAAGAAAGACCATTTTTATGGGTCAAAATTAGCGTTCCCATGTTGTAAAGGAGTACTTGCCTAGATACAGCATGCCAGGTTACAGGCTGCAGCAGTAACTTAGCACGTTCCTTATGCTGCTAAGCTCCTGGGGGAGAAGCTAGCTTGTGCCTAGTGCTAACACCATATTAAACAAGCAGAGCCCAGTACCGTGACTTGAAAAGACAGGAGCTGAATGAGCGAGCATACTTTGGAACGTGCGTTGTTATGTTCCTACCATGGAGCACTACTGCAGACTAGATGCCTGCTCTGGTACTGCAATTCAGATTTCATTGATTAAAATTAAAAGATGCATTTTTAGTTTTTATTCTGCTGAGTTGTGTGTTATTTATTTATTTACTGAATCTAAAAAGATTTGTGAAAAACTTGCTGTCATTCTTTCTTGTGATGTAGTTAAACAGGTGAAGTGCAAAAGTAGTTTTAACTTGCTGATGCAAGGGCTCATGCAAGGCTTTGCACAGACTACAATGACCAAATGATGCAGTATAATGCACGTGCATTAATGTATGTATTTGTGATTAGAAGGAGCAAACTGAGTAGCAATGGCTTGTTCTCATGTGTACCTTGTAGACTGAGTACTGAGTTATTCAGATCTTTGTTATAATTTTTAATAAGAATATGTTGACTTTGTTTATATAATGATAATAGATGTGTATACTTTTGGAAGGTGTGTTCTGCTGCATTGTAGGATGCAATGTATTATTATGTTGTCTAACCTGTCCAAGTTACATGGTTCTTTCCCTGCATTTAACTGAAAAGTTGCTGCCCATGCAGAAGTCAGGTTATGCCAGCATACAGATAAGAAGCAAAGTCTTGCAAACCAATCTAGCCTTCTGCAAAGTACAAGCCCCCTCCCAGGAATATGTAATTTCAGGTTTCATGACATGCAGTGGGGTATGACAAGCTTATCCTGTATAAGAAGAAACATAATGAGTGTGTTTACATAGCTGGATTCTGCGGGTTAGTGAGTGCGTTTACATAGCTGGATTCTGTGGGTCAGTGAGTGCGTTTACATTGTTGGATTCTGCGGGTCAGTGAGTGCATTTACATAGCTGGATTCTGCGGGTCAGTGTGTGCGTTTACATAGCTGGATTCTGCAGGTCAACTGGGAAGAGAAGGAAAAGGACTGGGATGAAAGCCATGAGAAAGTCAAATAGCAGTTGCAACCGAGGAATCGTGGGCCTTCAAGATTCACTGAAGGGTATGCGTGTAACATGAGATGGAAGCCATTATCTGAGTGGCCAGCAGCAATGGGAAGAAGAGGTTTACAGAAGAGAAGAATCTTCAAAACATTAACCAAAACTTTAATTGAAGTCTGCCTGCTTCCCAGCACTTCCTGAGTCTCCCTTCTGGTTTACCAAAGGAATTCTGTATCCTTTTGCCGGGGTGCTAACCTGATGATCTGTCAAAGTAATTCTCCTTTTGTGAGCAGATACTCACTTTACAGTTTTTAGTTTTATTTATTTATTAACTGACTACATATACTAATCCAGTATGGATCTTTTTCAGTAATAATCTGTGCAAGTTTGTATTCACATAAAAGGGGAGTCATATTAAAAGACAAAAATATGATGCATATATAATAATTAAATTTACAATATCTGTTTTATTCTGTTCAGTGTAATAAAGGAGGCAGAGCTTATCCTAGCATACAGTGGGCATAAGGCATATAAATAACTGTGGGTGAGATGCCAGTCTCTGAGACACACACACACACACACACACACACACACACACACACACACACACACACACACACACACACACCTATGTGCAGTTTGGAGGATGACCATTTAACCTCTTAACATATCTTTGGGATGTGGGTAAAAGCCAGAAACCATGAAGAAGACATAGGGAGGACATGTTAACTCTACTCAGCAAACAAATGAACTAGAGAACCAAACTGTGCGAGACAGCAGTAGTAACCACTGCACTGTTGCACTGCCCTGTACACATATCAGCTGAATAATTTAGCACTATACACATATTACTTGGCACGTATGTTAACCTCATAGCCGGCCTTAGGCATTGGCCAACTAGGCAGCCGCCTAGGGCGCCACTCTAGTAGCGGTGCTTTTTCAGTATTTGTTTGGTGTAGGTAGACCAGGATGGGGCCACCGGGTGGTGTGGTGGGGGGCACCATGGAGCCCTTTTGCCAAGGCACCAGTTGACCTAAGGCCACTCCTGGTTAATCTGCATTGCTGATCTATGCATGACAAGAAACTTAACTTTACATTTATTGCACCAAACTACCAGAAGTGCAATGGGAACAAGTTGTTAGGCTAGCGCTTAAGTATAATGGATTAAGGCTGTAACCAGCTAATATGTTTCATGCTGTAATCTTGGGTTTGGTTCCTTCAGCCCCAGTTTGTGTTTTCTGTGATTCTCAGCAAGTCACTTAACCACACAGTGCTTCCAGCTCCAGAAATTGGCCTGAAGCAAATTAAGAAAGTAAGTAAGTAAATAAACAAAAAGTAAAAATTAAAAGTGAAGGTAAGTCAGGGCATGACAGTTCTGGGGAAATTAAGAACCAGTGTTCATCTGCTGTGGAGGGATGAAGCAGAATGGTGGGCTGGAAGTCCGGTTAAGAGAAGACAAATTCTGTAGGATGCCGTTGCATAACTGTGGTCTAAGCAAGTCCAAGATTTATTTTCCAGTATTTACCAGTTGTACGGTTGTACCATCAGGCATGACATTGCCCAGTCCATCCTAGTGCTTGTAGGTCCCACTGTTCTATGTTTCAGGAAGTGTTCCTGTTGTATTATGTAATGCCTATCCCATATCAGCTTCAACAATTTAAATCAAATTGACAGCAACATGTATAAATGTTCCTACTTTCTTATTTACTGAAACACAGTTTTATGTTCAGTCACAAGTAGGTTTGTTAATTATGTTTTCAGGGAATTAGTACTGCTATTGTCAGACCAAACCAGTGAATGGCAGTCTTTCAAAGCATATATAGTTTCCTAGTTTCATAGTATAGTACTAGGCTATCTGCCCTAGGGCATTTATAAGCCTAGCCAAAGTGTATGTGGCTTTCGCCACCCCATGTAATGATACAAAAGTGTACAATTTAAATTAAATTTAGTTTACTGTGCCTCTATCTAGCAGTGACACAGAGATGACCCCCGGGGCAAACCTACGATCACCCATCCATTCGTCCAGATTTCTCTTGAAGAGAGTCAGTGAGGGGCTCTGCCTAACATGGACAGGTATCCTGTTCCAGAGTGTGGGAAGCCTCTGGGTTATGAATCTGTCCCTCCAGCATGTCCTATTCATATTTGTGCTGAGGTTTAGATCTTTAGCTCTCGTGGCTCTGATGGATTTGGATTTTTTGAGGTGGAGCATGTCCATTAATTCTGAATTGGACATGGCCTTGTACGTAAGGCACAGATCACCTCTGAGCAGGCGGTATGCTACTGAATAGAGCTGGAGCTTTTTCATTCTTGCAGCATATGACATATGCTGGAGACCCTTGATCCTCTTGGTAAGGTACTTTTGGGGTCTCTCCAGCTGCTGCAGGTGCCAGGTGAGGTACATACCAAATGGGGCATTGTACTCAATCATAGGCCTGATAAGGGAGGAATATAAGGGTACAATGACATCCTTTGATCTGGATGTGAATCCCTTTATGATAAGGTGGGCAAGGTAGAAGATCTTTCTAACCACTTTGGCGACGTGGGTGTCAAATGAGAGGTCACTGTCAACTTGGGTCCCCAGGTCTCTGATTACTTTTTCCATACTTAATGGATTACCACCTATGTGGTAATTTGTGGGTACTTTGTTTTTTCCAAAGGGGATGACTATACATTTTTTGGCATTTAGTTTAAGGCCATGACTCTGGCACCAGTCGTCTGTTTCTGTGAGGCCCTTCTGGAGGATGCATGTGTCAGCTGGTGTGTCGACTATGGCGCCTAGTTTGCAGTTGTCTGCAAACTTTGTCAGCCACAACCCCCCTATGTTTGCCTGCACATCTGAGAAATAAATGCCGAACAAGAGGGGTCCCAAGACAGAGCCCTGTGGGACTCCACTTGTGACTGGCTTAGAGCCTGACATAGCTCCAGCTATTCTGACTTTGTGGGTTCTGTTCTTTAGCCAGTTTGCAACCCATCTTGTGACAAACAGGTTTACATTTAAGCTGTTGAGCTTGTCTATGATGCCTGAGTGGGGTATTGTGTCGAAGGCTTTTGCCAGATCCAGGTAGGCTGTATGAACTGCTTTGCCTTCATCGATGGCTCTAGTGACTGTTTCAAAAAAGTCCACCAGGTTTAAAAGACAGGATCTGCCTTCTACAAAGCCGAACTGGGTAGGGTCAATTGTCTGTAGGTCCCTGATGTCTTTGTTTATGAGTTCCATAATTATCCTTTCCATAGCTTTGCAGACCAGGCTGGTCAAGCTTATGGGGCGGTAGTTTCCAGGGTCTGTAGAGGTGCCACCTTTGTGGAGTGGGGCCACTGTAGCTGTACGCCAGTGTTCAGGGACGTATCCTGTAGCAAGGCTAAGATTAAACAGCGTTCTTATGTGCGGGTTTAGCTCCTCTAGGAGTTCACGTAGCACGCAACCCGGGACACCGTCAGGTCCCATGGATGCTGTATTTTTAGCTTTGCTGAGGGCAGCTCTCACCTGGACATCTGAGATTTCAGGGAGGTTGCATTCAGCTGAGATATTTATTTTGTCTTTTGGGGGAGAGGGAGGGGAGAAATTTGCACTGAACCTGTCTGCCAGTATGTTGGCAATATCTGTGGGTTCAGTGTATTTTTTGCCGTTATGAACTAACTCTGCACATATCTGAGGGTTTCCTCCCAGGTTTCTAACATAACTGAAGAAGGAGTACCTGCCCTCTCCTACACATTCATGCTAGAGGTAGAGTACTGTACCTGCCCTCTTCTGCATGTTCATGTTAGTGGTCAAACGCTGTACCTGCCCTCTCTTACAAGTTCATGTTATTGGTAGAATGCTGTACCTGCCCTCTCCTATACATTCATGTTAGTGGAAGAATGCTGTATCTGCCCTTGTGTATCTGCCATCTCCTCCACATTCATGTCAGTGATAGAATGCTGTATCTACCCTCTCCTACACATTCATGTCAGTGGTAGAATGCTGTATCTGCCGTCTCCTACACGTTCATGTTAGTGGTCGAATGCTGTACCTGCCCTCTCCTACACATTCATGTTAGAGGTAGAGTACTGTACCTGCCCTCTTCTGCATGTTTATGGCAGTGGATAAACGCTGCACCTGCCCTCTCTTACAAGTTCATGTTAGTGGTAGAATGTTGTACCTGCCCTCTCTTACACATTCACATTAGTGGTAGAATGCTGTACCTGCCCTCTCCTACATGTTCATGTAAGTGGTTGAATGCTCTGTCTACCATCTCCTACACATTCATGTCAGTGGTCGAATGCTGTATCTGCCCTCTCCTGTATGTTCACATTAGTGGTAGAATGCTGTATCTGCCCTCTCCTGTATGTTCACATTAGTGGTAGAATGCTGTACCTGCCCTCTCCTACACATTCATGTTATTGGTCGAATGCTGTACCTGCCCTCTCCTACACATTCATGTTATTGGTCGAATGCTGTACCTGCCCTCTCCTACACATTCATGTTATTGGTCGAATGCTGAACTTGCCCTCCTCTACACATTCATGTCATTGGTCGAATGCTGAACTTGCCCTCCCCTACACGTTCATGTTATTGGTCGAATGCTGAACTTGCCCTCCTCTACACGTTCATGTTAGTGGTAGAATTCTCTATGTGCCCTGCTGTATTTGCAGTCTCCTCCATGTTCCTATTAGTTGTAGAACCCTGAATCTGCCCTCTCCTCCACATTCATGTTAGTGGTAGAATGCTATTTTTGCCCTCTCGTGCATGTTCATGTTATGGTAGAATGTTGTATCTACCCTTTTCTGCACATTTATGTTACTAGTAGAATGCTGTACCTGCCCACCCTTACATGTTCATGTTAGTGGTAGAATGCTGCACCTGGCCTCTCCTACATGTTCATCTTAGTGGTATCTTCCATCTCCTACACATTCAAGTTAGTTGTAGAATACTTTCTCTGCCCTCTCTTACACATTTGTGCTAGTGGTAGAATGCTCTATCTGTCCTCTCCTACACATTCATGTTAGAGGTAGAATGCTGTACCAGCCTTCACCTACACGTTCATGTTAGAGGTAGAATGCTGTACCAGCCTTCACCTACACGTTGAATACTTTCTCTGCCCTCTCTTACACATTTGTGCTAGTGGTAGAATGCTCTATCTGCCCTCTCCTACACATTCATGTTAGAGGTAGAATGCTGTACCAGCCTTCACCTACACGTTCATGTTAGTGGTAGAATGCTGTACCAGCCTTCACCTACACGTTGAATACTGTATCTGCCCTCTCTTACATGTTCATGTTAGTGATAGAATGTCGAATCTGCTTCTAATTATGCTACTGTAAAACCACACAAACTTCACTGCATAATGTTCTCCTACAAGAACCTCTTTATGTTCTTTTTTTTTTTGTTTTGTTTATTTATTTATTCCAAATATATGCATTTGGAGTGTTTCTTCCCGGGCCTCCACTGAAAATGGGCTCTAAATTGATGCATGCTTTATTAACTGGGTAAGTGGGCTGATCAAGGACCCATTTTGACATTACTGCTCCCTGCTGAATTCCTGCATTGGGGCAGAAACCATCACCAAAACTCCTCTGCTGTCTTCTGGGAAATGATAGCTGCCACCAACCACTCTGTTATGCTTTTCCTACAATGCTTAGCACTCTGCCTGTGGGTCAGTGCTCATACTTCAGCCCCTGACAGCTGCTCCCCGCCTAGAGATGTTCAAACAAAAAACAAAAGGAAACTACAAATATATTTTCAAATAGTCTGTTTCTAGATTGTCTGTTTTTCTTTGTTTTGAATTTGTAGTGTTACAGTAAAAGGGACGCAATTACTATAAAACTGCAAACTCAAAATAAGAAAATAGAAAATGTATAAACAACGTATTTGAAAAGAAGGTTACTAGTCACAGTTTCATGAATATTAAGCAGCAAATATCTTGAAATGCTGTGCATCAGGGGACACACCTGCAGACTTCCATGAAGTTAGTTGTACTGGTTCAGCTTTAATTAATGTTATGTAGCACCAAAGAGTTTCACAGTGCAAGACAGCATCCACATACATGTGTTTCACCCTTATTTGAGTTCTTCAGTGTGTTCCAGATGTGACTTGAGACAGTAAAGGACCAGCCTCTACGTATAAAGCAAAAGACTTTTGCTAACCTTATGGAACTGTATATTCCTTAATTATTTGGAATTTGGAGATTTGTAACTTATTTATTTTAAACTATATTTAAAATATACTCATACCTATCATTCTTTTATTGCAAAAAATCTGGGCAAAACCTAAAATTATTGTGGGGGAGCTCAAAACTAGGGACAGATTTTAAATATTGCTCTTATTAAGTTAGAAAGTGGCTAGAGTAACAGGATTTGTGTTAGCATGAAAAGTTACTAGACCAGACGGTTTTGCATCAGAATGCACTTCTGAAGAATTAGTATTGACAGATTACTTTCCTCAATGCTTTACCAGAAAGTTAAACATTTTACAAGGGAAATGGTAAAGTAAGACAATCAATAACATTCTGCAAACTCAGGAACAGCTGAAAGGTATAGCAGGCAGTAGTGCTCCATGCATTGTTCTCAGTTGTGGCTTAATATTTGTCCTTACTGTGCAGCGTGTACATATGCAACACACATGCCATCAACACAACAGGTGACACCTTTAGGGTAAAATCCGAGTGCATGGGAGAGATTCAAGTACTTACCAAACAGCACCTCAAGTGAACATTTCAGTATGTTATTTGTCCTTCGTAAACATGTACTTAGATAATTACATCAATGTTTTTCATGTAAGTGTGTGTGAGTGCATAGAATATTGATGGTGCATTTGGAAATTTGTAGTACTACAAAATTCACTAAAGTTACTTGCACTTAGACGGACTGTAGCATACATGTATAAGGAATGTGAGATGCAAACACTTTAATTAGCCTGACAAGGTTAATCCTTTTGCATAATCGGGATAGATTCTTTTCAGCAGGTTAGTGTATCCCTTTGTGAAGCAAGCTATGACCTTCAGCTTTTGAAATCCTCGAGGAACTCGAGGGAATAAGACAAAATTAAAAGATCACACAGTGCTCTTAAATATGTTTCTAATGTGCTCTTTGAAATTCTAAGCACAGCATATTTTTCAGCCTGTTACCACAGCCTACTTACTCATTACTCAGGTGTGCCCCAAGGCAAATAAAATATGCATTATTTGCTTTTCATTTTTTTTTTTGTTTCCTGCTCAATACTAATCAATGTTAAAATCCTTTTTAGCCAGGACTTCCAATGAGATGGACACTCTGAGGCACAAATGCATTGCTAATGAAGGGCAAGGGACCTCCTTCATGCAGTGCATCACACCAAGTCATTCAAAGAGCCATTCCTTTCCTATTCCATGGGTCTTATACAAAGTCGTGATATGTCTGCAGCAAAAGAATTTGTTAATTGGGGGGACTGTTTATGTGGGAAGGGGGAGTGGACTCGGCTAACTCCAAAGGACCATTTGTGAGGATGAAAGCATAGCAGAACTGCAGCAAGGGCAGTGGAGCATGGCTGCAAAATGAGCAGCTTATTTCATATAGAGCTCCTGCGTCCACTCAGCAGAAAAACGTGATGTCAGCAGTGCAAAACATTAAGTGATTAGTCTCATCCAAACAGAAAATTGGGATTACATGTACTCATGCAAAACATAACATTTCATTTCAGTTATTTGTAACAGAGATAGATATATAAGCAAAGCAGAAATGGTAAATGCTTTGGGTTGCCTTAAAACAACTAGGACTCAGGTGTTTTCCTATTTAAAATGAAAGATGTGTAGATGAAGAATGAGTATCAGTAAAATTTGAATGTAAATGACTAATGAAATAAATGCACAAGTATTTTCAATGTTCCCAGGGTTAAGACTGCACACATTTTCAAAAAACTGTTTCTTACCCACATCTTAAGTGGAATATAAGCCTTGCTTCGCAGATTTAACACTGCAGTGCTGAGCATAATGCCATGTTTGCACTTTTCTACCATTATTATGCTGTGTTTTTTCGTTCGTTGAAATTATGATGTGTTTTTCTACTTTCTTAGGTGCTGTCACTTTTTTGTTGTTGGTTTGCTTTGCTTGCCGTACACAGTAAATCAGTTCCTGGATTTATTATAGCATGTTTATGCATTTTTGGATAAAACAGATTCAAGATCTTCTATCAGTCAAGCACAGCTAATTATACTGAAAAGACAGAAAAGGGTTGCAGATGATGACCTTTGGTCTATTTTTCTTGTCTGTTATACCATGCCCTGCCACTTGAATGCATGCTAGACTGAGGATATTTGACTCAGTTCCTCCTTCCATAGGTGTTTTTAAGATTACTGAAGCTGTTTCCCAGATTAGGGTTAGGTGTCTCAGCCTATGCCAGATGTGCTAGCACAGTTAAAATGTTAATTGGGGAGTACTAGTTAGAAGGATACTGTGTGGACACCTAGAAGTAAACCACAGGGTGCATAATGAGTAATGCTGCAAGTGAAACAGTCAAGTGCAGAGAGAACATGCATGCTTAATTCTTATCATATATTTCACAAGCACATTAAAGAGAGGAAAGACAGTTTTATAGATTCTGAACATGGCATTTACTGCAACTGCATGCTAATTAAGCTATCATCTGTAATTATGTGGAATTAAAAAAAAAATAATATGTCTAAGTAAAGTCAATTAGAAGCCTTCATAGTGCTCAGATAAGAATATCACAGGATTCATGATGTTGTAGAGCCAGAGCTTTCTAAGTGCTGTGACAATTATAAATATTTAAAATGAGGCCGACTAAGTATTGCTTCACAGGAGACAAACTCAGCAGTCCTTACAGTGTTGTGGCTTTTGCAGTGGAGCTGAAGGGGGGGGCATTGATTTAGCAGGTTGATAGCCTCCATGCCTCACATCACAGGTGAGTGCAGTTACAATCCTCAGTAATTATTCAATGAAAATAGGAACAAAGCAGGAAAAGTGCCGAATTTCAGCTGTCTGGGCAATTATCTCCGTCCTTTTCTGCATGAGACTAGGTTATGTATGTCTGTTTTGTGTTGGAAGAATACATTTTCCATATCAATCAGCTAAACCAATGCCTTGCTTCATAAACTTCACAGAAATATGCTTTTTGATATAAGACAAGAACTGCTTGGCAAACCTAGTCTGATTCTGTTCCTACCATCTGGATAAATTGCTAATCTGCTTAACAACAACCTACTTATTTTTTAATTCCTCCAAGCATAAAGGCTGCCCTTTCCGTGTCTCACATATTTTAAAATTCTTTCTGTCTTTCTCACATGTCTGTCTGGGAAAGCTGTTTTAATCATTTACCATCTTTTCCTTGAAAAAAAATCCTTCTATTTGCTTTGAGTGAAGCTTTACCTTGTATGTTCAAACATGCTCTTTTCAGAACATCTCTTATTTTTCTGTCGTTTTAGTAATGTTCACCCATGTCTTTAGCCCCCTAGATGTATATTGGTATTATTTTCCAACCAGTAGCAGACTTTGCTATAGATTTGGGGGGTGGGGTTACTGTTGGGGCACTTCTTCCTATGCCTGAGAATTCTCCCTTTGATTTAATTGTCTGTTATCCCCGAATGCAGAGAATCACACATCTTTTTTTTTGTTACTCCCCTTTTCTGCCATCTATTTTGTAGTGAATTTAAGCTATCATATTTTAGACATTTTTAAGTCCAGTTTGACATTTCCAGCCATTCTTTCCTTTTTAGTGTATCAGCTCTGCACCACATCTCTGTGTTATCAAAAAAGTCATACTATCCTTACTATGTATATCATTTGACAAGCATGAAGCATTATTTTTTTTGTTTTCCTCTCCAACTGATTCAGTACCTTTTAGGGCCAGTCAGTCATCCCAAAACTGTACGTTAGAAAAGGAAGAGACAATTGGTTCATAACTTCGGCTTTGATCCTAGACATCAGGACTGTTTTCAGTATTAATTTTAGTCTTCTAAAATATTCCTTACTGAGTTTTGTTTGCATTTGTTCATCTTTTATTGTCAATCCTTCATCAGTTCCCTAATATTTATATACTCCATCCTGCTCAAGTTCCTGTCTCAGACTGATATTTTCTTGGTGATGCAGCTTTCCTGCCTTAAATGTTGCTTTTGCACATTTATCAAGACCAAATGACATTCTTAAGACATCTGAGAAAGTTTTGACCACTTCCAGTTGTGCTTTTACCTCCTCATCTAATGAACAATATGGTTTTAAATCACTCATAGAAAGAAGAAGAGAAGTCTTTACACTTTTTTGTTGTCTGGGAGCCAAATTATAACCATGACCTAATCTGTTAAGTAGACAGTTTAATGGGTTAAGGGCAAGACAAAAGAGCAGCGGTGACAGAGTCATCCTAGAATGCCCCCTTTAAATTCTTATCCCTGGGATAATAATTTGTCCTTTATCATGGCATAGCTGCAAAGTGGTTTTCCACTATTTCATGGTCATTATAATGCAATGGATCATTATAGGGAGTAGCTTATACATCTGTACCCACTCCTTAATCCATGAATGTGGGATGTTGTCAAATATTTTTTTGTAATCTATCCACAGTATACTTAGATTCTTCCCCTTTTTACAATTCTAAATTTTATTTAGCAGCAAACAATCCTTTACTCCATATGACTTTCTTTTGTTACCCTTCATACCTTTCAACCTCTAAGTGCAAGAAATCTGGACAAAGCCTGACAAAATGGGGGGACAAAAGCCAAAAATATGGACAGATTTTAAATATTGCTCTTATAAACTTCGAAAGTTTCTAGAGTAACAGGGTTTGTGTTAAAATACATTTTCTAAAGGGTTTGAAGTCTGAAACTCAAATGTATGTCATTATTTGGTGACTTGAGTACTCAAATTATCCCAGTGATTTGCCAGAAAAACCACAAATTTTATGAGGAACACACCAAAAATTTGGAGATTCTGTGAAAATCTGGACAGTTGAAGGGTATGTTACCCTTTTGTTCTATTGCCGTAATTGAGTTTTCTTCTAAATGACTGTAAACTCTGTCAGCATCAATTCCATTACATAGTTTGTACATTGCCGGGAGACAACTTATTTGTCTAAAGTTTTTAGGATAGATTGCAGGTTCACTCATAAAAAGGAGTATCATTTTTTACTCTTGTTAACCAGGTTGGTGCCTGTTTGGGGTACACATATAAGTAGTTAATACTTTTAGCCAAAAGTTAGGTACTGCATCTGGGATTTGGGGTTTTCCCAGTCAGGAGCTTTTCTTAATTTTGTTTCAGTTTCTCTAGCTATTACTTCATCCCCTTTTACAACCCATACATTTGGACTTCTTCCTGTTTCTTTTACTTCTATCCAGTCACCATTTTTGTTATCTTGCACAGGGTCTTCGTAGATAATTCTCCAAAATGTGCCCATGTCTTCTGTTTTGCTTTTGCTTTGTTTCTCAATTTTCTATACGTCTTTCTTGGGTCATGATGGATTGCTTATTTGTACTTTCCCTTTATATTTATCTGCATATCATCTACATTTTCCTGCTTGTCCTGATATCTTTAGTTTATTATTTTCAATAGTAAATGATGGATCCTGGTCTGTTCATATACTGCATGTTGCTTTTATCACGTCTATCTTTCCAAGTATTTTAGTTGATCCTTTCCCTATTCTATATTCTTCTAACAGTGGCATTTCTTGTCTTAACTGCATTATAGTTTTCTCTATTTCATAATTCCATGATTGCATTTCATTTCTTCATTTCCCTCCCTGTATTGCCTTGTGCTTTTTTGCTAAGTCTTTAACTGTTATTAATTTAGCTGGATAGTAATATGTCCTATTTTCATTTGTTAGATGTCCTGTATGATAATGCTACCTGTAAATTGATCAAATATGTGTTTTATGGTTGCAAAGAGCATGGTTTTAGCTTTGTAGAAATTTATATTAGGTGCTTCCTTCAGAACTAATTGTTTTATAACCTTAGATGTATGCACTTACCATATACTGTTTATAGTATAATAAAAAAATGTATGCACTACAGATACTGATGTTAGGCTTACAACAATGCCAACATTTTTTATATTTCATCTAAATGACATCTCTTAATTCAGTGCTTATGACTCAGCGATACAAATTCAAATGTGTCAGTAAAGGCCTCAGATGTGCATCTTGTTTTAAATGTTACTTCTGTTCTTTAGCAGCTCTAGCAAAATAATTTGTTTCAAACATACATTTTAAAGCATGGTTCTTTAAAAAGATGACTTTACTGCGTTTAATTCCCTCTGCTTATCCCAACAAATGCACATTTTTATGAGGAGATGTGAAGATTGTGAGGGGGACAAAATCAATAATACCAGTGAAAAATCATGGACTGTCGCTTCAATGCTTAGTGTTCGATGAACAGCCATTTGATGAAAGTACTTTTCAACAAATAACCATAGACCCCATGTGGTGAGTGTCTGAGCAGCCTTGTATAGTGGTAGTGTCAGGGGAAGGGCTTTTTATAAATTCAGCTAAATATTTAGCCGAAAGGCCGAGTAGCACAGTACTTAAGGTGCTTGCCTCTCATTCACAAGGTGCAAGGTTTGATTCTCCCCACAGGAAAGAGCTTTACTGATTATGGTTAGTGACAAGGCTAAGTTTAGGTTTACTATGTATTACTAAGGTGGACCAGTGGTGTATTAATTCAGTTGTTCTCTCTTGGCAGAAATACATGCATCAAAATATTTCAAGCATGGGCATTATTGCCCTTCTAGCAAAGGCACACCCCTTTTGGTATATAAAATCTTTAGTTAACATTATTTTGTCAAGAACATTTAGTTGTGTAACACAGAAAATGTACACAACTAATCAGTGAGCTGGTTAGACTTCATTTTTACCACCAGATTTGGTATACAACATGTTTCATTGGTGCCACCAGATTTAGTATACTGCATGTTTCATTGGTACCACCAGATTTAGTATACTGCTTGTTTCATTGGTACCACCAGATTTAGTATACTGCATGTTTCACTGGTACCACCAGATTTAGTATACTGCACTGGTACCACCAGATTTAGTATACTGCATGTTTCATTGGTACCACCAGATTTAGTATACTGCATGTTTCATTGGTACCACCAGATTTAGTATACTGCACTGGTACCACCAAATTTAGTATACTGCATGTTTCATTGGTACCACCAGATTTAGTATACTGCATGTTTCATTGGTATCACCAGATTTAGTATATTGCGTGTTTCATTGGTACCACCAGATTTAGTATACTGCACTGGTACTGCCAGATATAGTATACTGCATGTTTCATTGGTACCACCAGATTTAGTATACTGCATGTTTCATTGGTACCACCAGATTTAGTATACTGCATGGTTCATTGGTATCATCAGATTTAGTATACTGCATGTTTCATTGGTATCACCAAATTTATTATACTGCATGTTTCATTGGTATCACCAGATTTAGTATACTGCGTGTTTCATTGGTACCACTAGATTTATTATACTGCATGTTTCATTGGTACCACCAGATTTAGTAGACTGCACTGGTACCACCAGATATAGTATACTGCATGTTTCATTGGTACCACCAGATTTAGTATATTGCATGTTTCATTGGTACCACCAGATTTAGTATACTGCATGTTTCACTGGTACCACCAGATTTAGTATACTGCATGTTTCATTGGTACCACCAGATTTAGTATACCACATGTTTTTTCTTCAAAGTCTTATATCCAAGATTTAAGAATGTCAGGGACATGAGTGTCAGTATACATATGATACAAAACTTAAACTGTGCTAACATTTGTGGACTTTGTCATTTGCAAAGGGTATTTCCAGTCTTCAAGTCTGAAGCAAAGAGAACTGCGGTAAATGCCATCACAGATATACAGAAGGAAAACTAACCCACACATGTTAGTGACTTATACTGCACAAGTGGTCTTTCCTTAGAGATCTGATATTGATGTGACACAAGTTGTTAAAGGACCTCATATTACCAGAATGCTTAACAGGGGGGTAACAAAGTGTCTTACTATGGGGTGGGGGGCATGGATCTTACTGCTAGGGGGTGAAGGTCAGAGACCTTGCAGGAAGAGCCTTAGTAAAAAAGAGGAGGGCAATGTAGGAGACAATGTTGTCATTCCATACAAAAGTCCCGAAATGCACTTGGCATGTCATTTCACAGTATGACCAGATGGTGGTTAAGTGGTTAAGGTTTTTGCCTCCCTGCTGCAGGGTCTGGGGTTCAGTCCTGACTTCTGTTCAGTGCCTGCAAAAGCTTCCTCTGGTTATTGTAGTTTCTTCCCATCTTTTAATACCATGATGACTGACGGACTTCTCTAAAGTGTAAATGTTGATACCAAATGATTGAATTTTTGCATGTTATCTTGATACTACTCACATGCTGAGCATCAATTACGGTGCATCCAAAAACTGAAAAGCAAAAAATAAAAGAAAATATTGCATTTAGATTTGCTGTTGTAGCCCAGATCAGGTTAAAAAAATAGCCCCATGATGACCACTTCAATTATCCAGTTAGCAAATGAATAAATTAAATTATGTGCCCACAGAGACATTGATTGATGAATGGGGTATCAAGAATCCCACTTTTATCAAAACTCTGCTATGTAGCCTACACTTAGAGAAGGTGTAAGGATTTGCCATCTCAGAAGTCAGAAGGCCAGTCTGATGAGGGAGTATATCCAGGATCATCCAGTAATAATCAATGAGAAGTTTACTGATTGGGGGAGGTTCAAGGGATTAGAGGAAGCTATAAAGATGAGAGTTTTCTGTCTGAAATATTGAGGATACATAAAAATGGTCCAAACTGGTAGTCATAGTCCCATATATAACTTCAAAATTAAAGACAGATAAACAGTAATATGATTTGCTCTTCTCAGAGCCTAGAAAACATTCATTAAGAACTTTCACTTCTCCTCCAAAATGCGTAAAGTCTCAGCAACGTTTTTGTATTTGCATAATGCTGCCTTCCCTCATCATGAGTAAGAATACTCACTTGGCGGTATAATGCCTTGTAGTAATGTTTTTAACGGGAGCATACTCCTTCCTTCACCATGAGTAAGAATACTTACCTGGCTGTATAATGCCTTGTAGTAATGTTTTTAACGGGAGCATACTCCTTCCTTCACCATGAGTAAGAATACTTACCTGGCTGTATAATGCCTTGTAGTAATGTTTTTAACGGGAGCATACTTCTTTTTTTCTAATCCCTCTCTCGCTTTCTCAGTTCCATTTCCATTTCCTGAAAGAACATCTCTCTGCTGGTTCGCCCATACTGCTTTTACCTATCCAAAGTTAGACTTTTGTTGTAGCAGTGTGTTTTCCAACATAAACATATGCAGTTAAGTATGACTGCCGTCATCCATTACCCACCTCACAGAATAGCACTACCAGCCTGCACACTGCAGTTAGCCCACAGCTAATTTATAAAGGCATGTGCAATGGCTCACCTCACAGAGTACGGTAACATTCTGCAGATCCCAGTTAGACCACAGCTAATTTATGAATTAGCGCACAGTGGCCGACCTCACAGAGTAGCGGTACCATTCTGCAGATCCCAGTTAGACCACAGCTAATTTATGAATTAGTGTACAGTGGCTGACCTCACAGAGTAGCGGTACCATTCTGCAGATCCCAGTTAGACCACAGCTAATTTATGAATTAGCGCACAGTGGCCGGCCTCACAGAGTAGCGGTACCATTCTGCAGATCCCAGTTAGACCACAGCTAATTTATGAATTAGTGTACAGTGGCTGACCTCACAGAGTAGCGGTACCATTCTGCAGATCCCAGTTAGACCACAGCTAATTTATGAATTAGTGCACAGTGGCCGGCCTCACAGAGTAGCGGTACCATTCTGCAGATCCCAGTTAGACCACAGCTAATTTATGAATTAGTGTACAGTGGCTGACCTCACAGAGTAGCGGTACCATTCTGCAGATCCCAGTTAGACCACAGCTAATTTATGAATTAGTGTACAATGGCTGACTTCATAGCGGCATCATTCTGCAGGCCACAGTTAGCCCACAGCTAAGTTATGAAGGAGTGTATAATGGCCCACTGCATTAAGCTGTTGACAAGCTTCAGAGGTCTGATGAAGACTGTATTAGTAGATGGCAAAACAGGAACAGAAAGATCTGAGGTGGATTATTGAATCATGTTTAGTTATGCAAACTAGAGTAGTAGAGCTAGAGAGAAAGTGATAATGTTTTACGGGGAGTGGGCAGTGTACTTGCAGACACTCAGGGGTCATTCTGCCCCTGTAACATACACTGGTGTCATCCTACCTGGAACACTGTATGGAATATTCTAAGACTCATTCAGGGAGAAGGGCATAACAGTTGTCAAGATTGCACCTTTTGTTGAAAGAAATCTTTGATTAGCTTGAGAGGTGTGGAATGTAAGTAAAGGCACAAGGCAGTGAAGAGAGTGCAGATGCATTCTGATGAGGAAGGATGGGAGTAGGGATGTATGGTACAGCTGCTCTGTATTCTCAATTAGTGAATGGTGCGGAATGCAGCATGTGAAAATAGTTCACCACTATCACTATGGAAAGGCAACAAGAAAGGCAAATCATATGTCGGGGTACATATCTCGAGGGTGGTGAATCCAGAGTTAGGAAGGTGATATGAGTCCACATGTAAAGGGACAGAATCCAGCGATCAGAAGGCGAAATGGAGGTACATATCTAAAAGTGAGGAATTCAGAGTTCTGCTCTAGAGAAATTACAGGGAGAGGGAAGTTATAGTGTTAGAGAGGACACCCAGGAAGGTAATTAGGATGGTGACTAGAAAAGAGTGCATGAGAACCAAGACAGCACAACTTTCTTTAGTGGAAATGAGGAATGACTCAAGAAAGAAGGGAGGAAAACATTACCAGAAAAAGGAATTCAATGTAATCTCAATATGACATAGTGTGCTTTTGCAGAGAGAGTGGTTCTGAAGTAGAATCAGTTACCAGGCTGGGTGAAGGTAACAAAGACAGTTGTGGCCGTTAAGGTATCTTGCGATTTCTGGATAGACAGAATGAAAGAGTGAAGGGCAGTTGGCTTATGCTAGCTGCAGCATTGAGGTATCATAGACAGACTATCAGCTTCCTTCTTATGGATTTATTATGTGATATATATACAATGTGTTTAAGACCATAGGCAACAACCTGCAAGTATAGGAGGTTCATGTTAGATATAAGTAAAATACTAATAAAAGGAAAAGTTCAATACTCAGAAGGTGAACCAAGGCATCAGCAGCGATAATACAAGTAGTCGGTGCAGATAAAAACCACACAGTTCTCTTCACATATAGTCTCTCCACCAATAAACTACTAACAGCTTTAAAGGCAGTTTTATTGAGTTTTCACCAACACGGCTTCTTCAGACTCAAATACAAATGACTGAAGCACACATAATATACTGTTAAAACCAGTAAAAAAGCGGGAAACAACTCAATTAAGCAATTAATGCAATAACAATCAATTAAAAACTTCACTTTATACACAGGGTACTAAAGCCAGTATAATGCTTTAAAAAGTAATGTAATGCTTTAAAAACATTCAATAAATGTAGAATAAACCAACAATAATAGAACATTACTAAAACATACTTCTCAATAAAATATATAGGATCTATTTAATATATAGGAATAGAGAATAAAAAACTGAGTATAGGTTAATAAGCCTTCAATCTTCTTATTTTCAAAAAGGATCTGACAGAAACCTTAGCATTGAGAATGTCTCCCGAACAAAAACATCAAGAAAATGTGGGAAGTAAATGGGAAAGGGAAGACTTAGTTTTGAATCTTTCTTCACGTTCTTTGACTACAGATGAATTAATTGTTTTGTCAAAAGGGCTGTCCTTTATACCCACTACAAGTAGTGTTTTCGAAGAGACAGTGCGAGACTTTAAGCTATATGTAAGGAATTTATCTCTACGCTTAACTTTTGGTAATAATACTGTATCTGTGAATAATAAACGCTTTCAAAGACCTAGTGTTTTTACACCACAATTGCATCCACTCCTAGCAGCCTTCAGTAAGCTCGTTGAGGATGACTTATATAAACTGAGGGACACTAATAGACGCCCTTTTATTAGGTACAATTTAAGTGTTTCAGAGCCTACATGGGCTAAGTAAGGATGCATCATTATCCATCAGGCCAGCAGATAAGGGGGGTGGCATAGTGGTGTTGGATACTGATGATTATGTAAACAGGATGTTTTCCATGTTGAGTAATCAACAATTCTATCAGCCTATAGCTTTTAATATGGTGCAGTTCTATTCACATAAGGTCCATATGTTCCTATTAGGTCTTTTAAATAGTAATGTGATAGACCTTTCTCTATTTCAGTTTTTGGATGTACCCACTCCAATGATTCCCTTAATTAATGGCCTGCCCAAGGTACATAAAAATCCACGAAACCCCCCTATGAGACCAATTGTGGCTGGTAGGGGGTGGGTAACTGAGCCATCTTCGATTTATCTTGAGAATCATTTAAGACCCATAGTAGATAGTAACCCATTTATTTTGAAAGATACAAAGCAATTTCTACTTGACCTTTATGCTAGTCTTAGTGATATACAAGATATAGCTGGCCTTATTTTTGTCACCATGGACGTTCAGTCCCTATTTACAGTAATCCCTAACCAAGTTGGTATTGACAAAGTCTGCCGCCACTTAAAACGGGCATCTGAAATGTCTGATATGAAAATTCATTTAATAATGTCATTATTACAGTTAGTTTTATCTAATAATATATTTTACTTTCAAGGTAGATGTTTCCTACAGCGAGATGGCGTGGCTATGGGCACTTTGTGTGCCAATAGCTACGCCAACTTATTTATGGCTGAATGGGAACATGAAGTCATGTATGAATCTACAGCGTATGTTGAACATGTCCTGTTCTACAGACGTTTTGTAGATGATCTTTTCTTTCTATGGAGGGGTTCTGTTGATGATTTAAACAGCTTTGTGTCTTATATTAATGCTTCCACTACTTACCTCAAATTTACTTATGAAATGTCTGAAACTAAGATCTCATTTCTAGATGTTTTTGTTGAGAAATTAAACAGTGGCTTGATCAACACAGGTGTTTTTAGGAAGAATTGTCATAAAAACACAATTTTACACCGCTCCAGTATGCATCCCAGCTATGTTTTTAACAACATAGTGAAGGGACAGGCATTGAGGGCGTCTAGGTACAATCCCAGTAATATAGGGTTTGAACAGGATCTAGGTGATTTGAATCGAAGATTGACACAGAGAGGATATGGACCGAATGATCTCGCTAAGGGCACTATAGGCCTAAGAGATTTGAGACTCAATATTGCGGCCCCATACTTTTCTGAGAGGACAGATTCTTTACATGAAGTCCAGAGTGACAATAGGATAGGTAATGTCCCAGTTAGCACAGGAGCATTCTCTGTCTTTTTTACCAATGATGTTGCTGCCATCAAGGAATTAGTGAGGAGCCACTGGAATGTCTTGATGGTTGATTCTCATATCAGAGAAATATTAGGTGATGCCCCCCAGTTTAGATACAGGAATAAAAAGAATTTAAAAAGGTTATTATGTGATAGAGGTTCCACCAACCCACGATCTAGTATTCAACAAAGCGGAACACGCTGTTGTGGCAGTTGTAGTTTTTGTTCTTATATCAATCCCTCTACTTTGTTTATTCATCCTTTCAGTTCACGTCAGCATTTCTTTAAAGTTAATGGCAATTGCTTGTCCAGAAATATCATATATCTTGCTACCTGTTCCCTATGTAAGTCTTTCTATATAGGGAAGACTAATCGATGCTTCAAGGATGGAACATTTATACAGCATCAGGATGGGGCATGTTAGCAATGCACTGGCCAAACATGTATCTGAGTTTGGGATTCAGCATACTTTTACCTTTAGGATAGTTGAACATGTTAATGCCAATATCAGAGGTGGAGATATCAGAACACACACTGAGAATAGGGAAAACATGTGGATTATCAAACTGAGATCTGACGTTCCACCAGGCCTTAATGCTAAGGTTTCTGTCAGACCCTTTTTGAAAATAAGAAGATTGAAGGCTTATTATCCTATACTCAGTTTTTTATTCTCTATTCCTATATTTTAAATAGATCCTATATATTTTATTGAGAAGTATGTTTTAGTAATGTTCTATTATTGTTGGTTTATTCTACATTTATTGAATGTTTTTAAAGCATTACATTACTTTTTAAAGCATTATACTGGCTTTAGTACCCTGTGTATAAAGTGAAGTTTTTAATTGATTGTTATTGCACTAATTGCTTAATTGAGTTGTTTCCCGCTTTTTTACTGGTTTTAACAGTATATTATGTGTGCTTCAGTCATTTGTATTTGAGTCTGAAGAAGCCGTGTTGGTGAAAGCGCTTACTCAATAAAACTGCCTTTTAATGAAGCTGTTTCGCCTTTTGGTAGTTTATTGGTGGAGAGACTATATGTGAAGAGAACTGTGTGGTTTTTATCTGCACCGACTACTTGTATTATCGCTGCTGATGCCTTGGTTCACCTTCTGAGTATTGAACTTTTCCTTTTATTATCAATTGCTGCTTTTTCAGAAGGTGTTTGCTCCGTATTTTGTTTTATTCTCCTTACATAAGTAAAATACTACCTAGACACAAAGACTTTCAGAGTCTTGGTAGGGCCTACTCCAGACAGCAGTAAAATGTAAATCATCTGAGTGATGATTCATGGGAGCATAGGATAGGTGCAGAAAGCAATGGAGCAATATGTGGGAAGGGCAGTTGTACTGGAGCTCTCTGTAAACCTACAAGTAACTCCAGGGGACTTTTGTTTTCTTTCATCGGATTGCCTATGTACATACTGTAATTACATTTATAAGAAGCAATAATGCAATTGCATTTGCAAGTGTCAGCAATGCTATTGCATTTATAGGAACCAGTGCATATAGTTGGTTAATTATTCATCAGTGTGCCTGAATCCTTACACCCATACCACTATCATATTTCCCTATTTTACATTGCAATCTTTCTCTCTGATCACAAATGACTTTACTGTACTATTGCTCTCATATATGGAAAAAAAAAAAAAAAAAAAGGTACAAACAATGTTTTTTATGTATATACATTTTAAACCACGTAATACTCTCATCCTCCTATATTTTGTACTGAAAGTATTTAAACCCTTTCTCATTACATAGATGGTAATATTTGTTTTTATTACCTGACCTAGAGTAATATCTCTGCATTTTGCTCATTACCTGTGACATCAGTGTTTTCTGCAAATGTTTATTTTGTATAACCCTGCTTTAAACTGTGGAGCTTTTCTCCCCGGGCCTCCACTGAAAATGGACAATAATCCAGCTGGACTAGCCCATCAACAAATGTAAAATAAATAAATAAATAACTACTTCCCATTTAGCATATGGGGGTGAAAGCCGCATGATTGCACAGGCCACATCACTAGTCATGGGTGAGGAAGTTTATCATGTTTATATCACGTTATCGAAAGGTGAAAATAGCGAATGCTATTTCATCGAACCTAAAATATATAAACCACATAATATCGAACATTCAGAACAGCAAATTTTTTCCTTGGGAAAAAATTTGCTATTCCGAAACACATACACACATCACAAGCAAACCTAAAAAACATCAATTCACACACATACACTTATAATCCTACAGCTAACCCTACACTAAACTATACATACACTACTATCTATCCACTTACCCTAATCCAAACCCTAACCCCTGTCACTATCGCGCAGTCACCTAACCCATGCCCTAACCCTAACTCACTTAACCCGCCCCTAACCCTAATTCACCTAACCTGCGCCCTAACCCTAACTCACCTAACCCGCGCCCTAATCCTAACAACCACACAATCATACACTTACCTGAACCCGACCCGTAAATTTCCACCACAGCACTGAAAATAGCGACGCCACAGAACCGGCCAACCAAATTCTTTCCCTAGGAAAGAATTCAGTGTTCTGCAGCTTTGCTATTTTTAGCGTCCGCTCAAAATGGGTCAATATTAGAACATTCGAAGTTTTAAAACTTCTATGTTCTGATATAGACCTAGTTTATCAATATGTCCTATGAAATTTCTAATATATCATTCAAGTGAAATGATGCAAAAATAGTTTGCAGTATATGGAGCATGCTGTTTATGCCTTAAAACTGGCAAAAAGATATAGAATATGACTTCTGGTCATAACCAACTTATGTAAGCCATAGATTTCAAGAATTATACACTAAGTGTGGAATGAAACAAAGCTTGAGAAGTGAATATTGAGATCCATGTTGAAAACGCACAATATAGGGGATTATAATCAGATACACTGGATTATAGTCCTTTGTAGTGCATGGGGCTTCAACTGCTCTTATATACAGCTAGTTACAGGAGGAAATGCATAGGAGTGCAAAGTATTTTACAACTCCCTTAAAAGATTAAAAAGTGCCTCAGAGGGAGTTGCCTGGAGCTAAGCGTGCCTCTGACAGACTAACAGCACTTTTTGTTTATAGTTTCTTTTACTTTTGTTTGGGTAAAAAGAAGTGCAGCTTGTTTCTTTTTTCAGATAATGATAGGTCTTCATTCATAATCAACTTATTATGTGTTCAAGATGTGAATGTTAAGGAATTCCCCTTTAGAGTGGAGGGAGTCGAACCTTGAGAAATGAAGCATCTCATCAGTGTCAAAACATGTAACAAGGGACTTATAATCAGAGAGACCTGATCAAAATGCCTTTGTAATTCACGGAGCCCCTCCTCATCTGACGTACTACTACTTACAGAGAAAAGAAGTGTAAGAGCACAAAATGTTTTACTTTAAAAGCCGTAAAACACACTTAGTGCACCCACACAGGCCAACTAGAAGTTAATTGTGCCTCTGACAGACTAATAGCTTTAAAAGCTGAAGCACAAAATGTTTTACAGGGGTCCCTATTGAAATGTTGGCACTCAAAATGCCAAGTTCTGGCAAGCAGAAATAAAAGACAGAAAACACAGGAGAAGATCGAACCTCAAAAATGTCTGTTACCCTTAAGACTTCTTTTTGCAAGGAGAGCAAATGCACCTCATGTGGGGTGGTGAGCAAGCCACCCATACCACACAAACTTATATATACCAAATTTGAGATTGCCATTCCTCAGAGAAAAGGGAATATTCAGAGAAATGGCATCTCGGACTTAGTATAAGTAAGTCCATTCTTTCAGTCATTCAGTCTCTGTATTTCGGGACTTGCTCAAGAAGGGCACGACATTTCAAGTGGTTACCATTTTATAATCATTAAAGCTGTTACCATTTCCCAGTTCCAGTCTGTGGTGAATGCTGTATGTACTCTAGTCTGAGATTAGAACATAGTAGCTCTGAAAGGTGCATAACATTGAGAATTATGACTGGGTCTCCAGTCATAACCATCTTATTATGTTTTGGCAACTTAGATGTTAAGAAATTCACCTCAAGAGCAAAGCTCAAGGGGGCAGATCTTGCTATCTATGTTGATAATACACAGTAAAAAGTTATGACTGGTCACCTGATTGTAATTCTTTGTAGTGCATGGAGTTTTGTCTGTCAACTTCTTTGCTTAACAATTCTGGACAAATCCAAAAATAATGGGAGGACAAGGGACCAAAATCAGTTTTTAAATATTGCTCTATTTCACTTAAAATGTTATTAGAACAACAGGTTTTGCATCAGCATGTATTTTCTGAAAAATAAGAACTATGAAACTCTAATGTCTTGCATTATTTACTGACTGTAATCCTTAGTGATTTACTAGAAAATCAAACATTTTGTGAGGGACAGGGCAAAAATATGAGCTAAATCAGGGACATTCTGAAAAATCAGAAACAGATAATAAGTATGGCAGGCTGAAAAGAAATGCTCCTCTGTGGAACTAACAGCTTTAGAAGCTATTAGTCACTTTGTTCTGCCAAACATTTTTTTTGCAAGTGTGGTATGGCAAAGTTCTAACAGCTTTTTAAAGCTGTTATTACCTTCTGTTGGTGTTCTTTGTTGGCTGTCACTGTCCACTGGTAGTCCCTACTTTGAGTCCTGATCTTATCAGTGCATAGAATTACAGTATCACTCGATCATAGGAGGTCACTGGGCTAATAGCTCTAGAGCCTTTTTAACCTTATCCTTTTGTTCTCCTAATTTTCCCAGTTATCAATGCTCAAGGGCTAGAATGCCTTTGGTACATGCATAGTATATGCCTGTGCCTAAGGGCATCTGCAAACTGTCCCAGTCCATAAGGGCCATGGGCAACAAGCCAGGGGTGAATTTGCAATTTCCTATCCATTGGACAAGGTGTCCTTGTTAAGTACCCCTAAGTGCTATCAGATCAGGTCACTAGGCAAGTCCTTAACAAGTGTATATATATTTCACTGTTTCAGAGGTAATAGTGGCAATCTCTGCACTACAAACTTGTTTTGTCCTGCTCGATGTCTGAAAGGTGCATAACAGAATTTTTCCCAAGTTTTGTAATGTAATATGCATACTCCATAGACTGCACAGAGGATTTTGACTGGTATACTGATCATAGCCAGTTTGTTAATGTTTTTAGGAAATGGATTCATCCATCTCATGGAGCACAGAAAAATATAAAGCACTTTATAGGTTTGAAAGCTCTAACACACTTACTGCTTCTGCAGAGCCAGTGGCCAGCAATGAAAGTTGCCTGTGCTCAACCAACAGCTTTAAAACTGTTAGACTCTTCTCTGTCCCATTCTTTTTTACAGTCCGAAATCAGGAAAAAGGCAAACTTGTTATGCACTTTTATGATGTCAAAGAGGTGAAAAACAAATTTTACATTACAACTTTCAGAGCTATTATGATTGATATTGTATTGTGATATACAAGGTAGCCACAACAGAACTATATTGGAAGCATTTTCACAGCTCTAGAAGTTTCATTACACTTTGTGCTACCCCCCCAAAAAATTTATCAAATTAATAAGGATTGGTAACCCAGTCATAATCCTCTGTATTAAATATTAATAAGGCTAATTATGAATTGAATCTGGTCTCTACACTTCTGGACAATAAAAAAATATTTTATGACTGTGTTAAGCCTGATAACTTAAGATCAGATGCAATACCATTTCTATAACTTGTAATTCAGGGTTTATGATAGTATGTTATTCACAGCAGAATGAACTGAAAATGTCTTTGGTGCAAATTTCACTTTACTATTAGTTTATTGCATTGTCTGGGAATAAATCCTATGATTTCCATTAGAAATTTCCATAAGACATTTAAATCTGTCAAAAGCATGTATTCTAAGCATCTGGATCAGATTCCTGTGTTATTTATAAGTAAAGCTTCTTCCGTGGACCAATTTACCGCTTGCTTTTGTTGAAGATGATTCATTTTATAGAGGTATCTCCAGAATATGTCAGCATGTTTGCTTGGCTAAGGGTCTGCAGAAATTATTAGAGAATGTGCTAGTAACCAATATATAGGCAGAAGTTTAGTAGCTGATGCTAACTGACATGGGTTATCTAGGTGGAGGTTGGTATTTAAAACAATGTGTATTGGGCTATGGACTTGAGAATATTTGTAGTTGTCTTATGATTTGGCAAATACCTTTGATTCTGTGATGCATACTGTGACGACCGTGCCCTGGCCCAGCAATCAAGGAGCCTCAATCCTCACCACTAACACCGGAGAGGTTGTCTCTTAGAAGAGGAAAGGATAACTAATACATACAGTAAAGTACAATTTCCCTTAAGTGCACACAGAGAACACAGTCAGTCTGGGGCTGGTTCCTCCTTTGCTCACCAATAAGACTCCCTGCTGGCACAGCTATAGGGTCCAGGTCTCAGCCTAACTGGGCAAGCTAAAACCTCCAGTACCCTCTCTGTCCAACCAGTGCTTTGTGTCCCTGCCAAGTAGCTGACACAACACACACACACTTTGAGATAAGTATTTATACAACTTCACAGACACTCCTGGGAAAGGCTGACACAGATTCATAAGACAACTACAAATATTCCCTTTACCCAGACTATACAGTAGTAATTACTGCCACCACTCAGTTAATAATATCAGCTACTAAAAGGCCCTTAAAAAGGTGTCCAATTATTATTGTGCAATATTATAATCCAATGGTAGTATGACTAACAATCAAGGCTTACTTTAGAGTGGCCTATTATAATAACCTCTATAAATATGCAATGTACTCTAGAGCTTATCTCTATAAAAATCAGCCACAGGTAGAAGGTTTTAAAAATATTTAATAATAAATAATTAAAACACAAGACAAAACTACTACACCACAGAGATATCTAAGAGTTCAGAGATCGCACAGAAACTTAAAATAATTCAGTAGGACAGGTCTGATTTCAAAGAAAAATACCTAATTAATCTTTACTAGCTTTAACTATTCTTACAAGAAATTGCAGTGCTAAAACCTACATGTGAGCACAAGACAGAGTGCTGAAAAGTTGGATAACCAAGATCAAAATGCTTTATGGTCTCTTGTGAGAAACAGTATTTAAACATTACTAACAAATATGTTTGCTGGGCCCCTCTCTAAATTACATCATTGTTGACACTTAGGTTTTCCCAGGCAAACAAACTGCATTATTTAACAATCTAACACCTGCACAGAAACTTACAACAATAGAAGATATTTCACATATACATTCTATAGAAACCAGAGCAATAAACCACCTTCCACATCTCAATTCTAGTCATAAACTTTAGCCTTAAAACAATGGGCATGAAATCTTCATCCAGCCACCCTGGGGCCGAATTCTAACATGAAATGGTACAACATGCTTCACTGGGCCAGTAGAGTGCAATGTTGTCACATATTTTGCAGTTCCATATTTCACAGTAACTTTTACACTCAAGAAAACATGCCTGTATTTTACATTTATTTACAAATGCCAGAATTATATATCAAATTCTATTTGACTAGGCTGGCAGTCTTCGCCCATCTCTCCCCAATCGTCACACATACTGAAATATTTCATTTGCTAGAATGATTTCAACATGTTCCTGTTGCATGCTTATTAAATTTTGTTGACAATACAAATTTAGAATTATTACTCAAAGTTTCAGTTCATCATGGGTGTTATTTATAGCATTGTTCGTCAGTGATCCACTCTGTGTATTTTGTTAAAAAGACATTAAACCACCTTAAAAAGAAATTTAACCACCATTTGGAATGTGAGCATGAATGTAAAATTGTGTGTGTGTATGTGTGTGTGTGTGTGTGTGTGTGTGTGTGTGTGTGTGTGTGTGTGTGTGTGTGTGTGTGTGTGTGTGTTTACTGCTTGGGCTCTTCAGCATAAAACTGCAGTACTGTATTACTAACATATTTGCCTAAGACGGCAGTGGGGATGGTATAATAATGCAAACAATAGATTTGTACATATGTGTGTCTGGGAAGAAGAAGAACTCTTTCTTCATGTTGTGCTCCATGAGGCACACCTTTTAAAGTGGTTTGTCCTTGCTATAAAATAGTATCCATTTGCCACTATAAAGTATAGCTTTAAAACATTTACAGTTAGACATTCTGTTATTCTAATACAGAATTTTAAACCTTTTACCCCTATTTTCAAATACACTGGATAGTTTCCCGTATAGCACTTACCTGATGCCATTAGTACATGCAGACTCCGTGGTGGCAATGAGCCAAGTGTCTGCCCACATAACATTTAGTCTATAATTCTTTTACTTCAGAACACTAAACAAGGAAAGTGACTTTGAAATAGCATAGCACTGTTTTCAAATACACTAAATAGTTCACGTATACCACCATCAAGCTTAGTCACTTTGCACTTTTTCTAAACTAGTAGATCAGGAGAATTTAACTTAATGAACTATCTTATGAACTCAGACTAAGGGTGTCTCTGTTCTGTATCACATTGCTTACAGATGATTTTCCTATGCAGCCTGCTTAGGACCCTTTCAAAGTCATTGCTGCTTGAAACATTGCATCTAATACTGTACCTTCTACCATGGACTGTCATTGATAAAGGACATTTATTCCTCAAGAAGGGACACTGTCATAATATGCAGTCTTCCACATTATGGAATAGACTTTGCCTATAAATACTTCTCCTTAGATTCAGTGTTTAAATGTTATCTGCATTTGTTTATGGATCACAGCAGGAATAAGTTCTTTGTGAGGGCATCTAGACTCTATGGCAACAATGTATCACGTATGTCTGCCCACATAACTTTTGATCTTTGATTCTGTTACTTTAGATCGTTAAAATAGTAATGTGATATTGACATCACATAAACTTAAAGCCTAAAATCCAGAGGATATTAAACCATATCTCTTAGACATATTAATATAAACTGATAGACACACATTGTGTCTGACAATTATTCTTCTTAAGGAACCATAATATTTTTTTTTGTAGCTGGAACCTGAAAAAGAACAAATATGAAAAATAATTTCCTTACTGTGTCATTACCTCAGTTTACCTATTTACAGGAGGAGGTGTGCAATGCTACTGTTGAAAGAATACAATTTTCCTTTGAGATGTCTCTTTTTTTACAGTCCTATGTGGAAATATCACACAGTATTATAAAACTGCCCACATTGATGTATATGATAGATGAATCCTGCACATGCTTGCAAGTTCCTTTCTATCTCCAAAATAGTATGTGTTGATCTCAAATGCATTAGTCTATTATATGGCCTATGAGTTACAGACCACCTTCATTAATCATTTTTTTTAATCTGTTTGCTGATCTTTATTCTCTTCTTCATTGAAAAACACCGGAAAAACTTTAGTTGTGACCTCTGGTTCTCTCTCCAAGGCTCCCACTCCAAGTGTGTGCATAGCATAGATTCCATCTAGCCATCCATTTTATAATAACCTTCTTTATCCTGTATAGGGTTATGGGAACAACAGAACCTATTCCAGCAGCTAGAGGGCAGAAGGAAATGAAACCCATTCTGGACAGGGTACAGATCTATCACAGAGTGCACACTCTCACTCACTCACTCACTCACTCACTCACTCACTCACTCACTTTGCCCGATCAGGACTCAGTCATTTAAATCAACCACCCCTGCATAGCTAAATATCTGCTATGCCTGAATGGAACTGAAATTAGGGGACCTGAATGGAACTGAAATTAGGGGATTCTGTAAGAACGACTTCTAATGTGATGATAGCATTAGTTAAGTCTTTGTAGTACAACAAAAAGATGAACAGTTCTTGCTGAAAGGTAAAAGCAACACTAATCACTTCATTAAGTATACCTGTGACAAAGCTGACAAGGACTACTCCCTGTCTTCCCACCACATGCATAACAGATACAAGTCCATAGTGCTCATTGGCACAATGCTTACAATTATATCATCATCACCATTAATTCCCCACCAACTTCTTTCTATATCATCGTCAGCACCTCATACTACATGACAAGTTCTTCCTTTATCATCAACACCTTGGACCCCATTCACAGATTCTTCCTATATCGTCACTGCCTCAGACTCCATCCACACATTCTTCATATATCGTCCCCATCTCAGACTCCATCCACACATTCTTCCTATATCATAACCACCTTGGACTCCATTTCCATGTTTTTCCTGTTTCCTCACCACCTCAGTCTTCCCACCAAGTTCTTCCTATATCCCTACCATCTCAGACTTCATCCCCAAATAATTCCACTTTTCTCACTACTTCAGATTTCCCACCAAGGTCTCCCTATATTATCAGGGTCTATATTACATGATCGAATGTTTAGGTGATAGAACACCTAAACGACGACACGTAAATGTCGACGTCTGACAATCGCAAACGACCATTTACACAAATTTTTCCCTGGGAAAAAATTAGCTTGGCCATCATTGGTAATTTGTCCTTTACCCCAAAGTAGAGAAGTCTCAGAGATGGCATATTCGCATAAATGGCCGTTCGCTATTTTAAGGGTTCGACATTTACGTGTCGATGTTTAGGTGTTCAATCACGTAAACGTTCGATCACGTAATATAGAGCCATATTAGCAACTCCTTTGGCTCTCCCACCAAGATCTTCTTATATCCTCACCACCTCAGACGCTGCCTCCAAGTTCTTCCTATATTATCATCACCTCATACTCCCCACCATATTCTTCCTATGTCATCACCACCTCAAATTCTCCCACCAAGATCTTCCCATATCATCACCTTCTCAGATTCCCAACGCCAAGTTCTTCCCTTATTGAAAAAATACTCAAGTTCTACATCATGGGGAATAAAAAGAAAACAAGTTAACAACATCTATGGTAACAAAAGTAATATCATCCTGATATTGTGTACCATTTAAAGCCAGCAAAAGATGCCATGAGTTTCATAAGATATAAGCCTCACTACCAAGCATGTGTTTACACAGAAAATCTATATAAGCTGCAAGAGGTTCTGTCTTTGATCATCAATCTACCACAATGAGCCTTAAAGTTGGATCATTGACCTTCTTATGAATTTTCAATATACCAAAGATGGAAGGAAAACACTACCTTGACTAAACCTGTCAAACAAATAATAATCCATTTTGGCATAGGCAATATTAATTTCATTTTTGAGGCTCTTCTCACAATTAACATAATTTAATATTTCAAACATTTTAATAGAATAATCCATATAACTCATTATAACCTCCCCTCCACCCTTATCAGGTTTCATTATTCTAATATTTGTTTTCCACATTAAATATTTTAAAACATGTATTTCGTCTGTGGTGAGGTTATTTTACCAAGGGGATTTTTCCCCAGTAAAATCCTAAACTCATTCTCACAGACTCTTTCAAAGATGTTCACTATTGGGTTTGAGGGAGATACATAAATATTTATTTTCTTAATACTGTTGTACATGCTCCCCATTACTTTCACCAAAAAACAACCTCAAATTCTGTTGCCTAGTAAACAGTTTTAACTTAACCAATAACTTTGCAATATCTGTTTTAAAACTGGGAACAAAAGTAAAACTATTTCTAAGCAAAGAATAATGTCCAGAGTCAGGGTCAATATGGCTCAAATAAAAATGTTAAAATGGCAGTCTTTCTGTTGTTCACCTATATAGTTTTGATTCATATCCACACTGCTTATCTCTTCTTGTTCTTGTTCTGCACTTTGCCTTTCCTTTTCCGACCTCACATTTGGTCAACCTTCCTTTATTGTCTTAAAGGCTGATGTCACTATTTCATCAGTCTCCCAGATCTTTTTGGCCCTGGGTCTAAAAAATCATAATTTGGCTCCTCTTCCATCAAATTCACATCACTGTTCACAGCAACTCTAGGACTGTCCAGTTTATTTCCCTCACTGTGACGCTTAATAGAGGGAAATGAAGAAACAGGCTGCTTAGTGTATTCATGACAATCCCTCAGCAGTTTCTTCTGCTTTCTGTCTTTGTTCTGTGCTACAATTTTATCACTCTTGTTGAATAAGCTATTACATTAATTTATATATGAAGGGAAAAGCAGGTCATTGACAATGCTGTAGTAATTTTATCTCACTGTCAGGTTTCTGTAACTTTCATTCGTTGTCCTTAATGATAATTTTCATTAGGTTACAACCCGTGTGTTCAAACAACCTGAGTAACTCATTATGTATCAGAGAGTTAACCTCTATTTTTACTGGAAACTTCCACAAACAAATCCTTTTGGAACACCTTTTAAGTTGATACATTCCAATAGGTAAACATTGTCAGTCTGCAGTTTCTGTATTTGTTAAGTAACTGCTCAGTTTCAATTGTGCAACCAGTGTTCCTGTCTCATTTGATTGAAAGGGCTAAATTTTTAAATTAAAATTGGGAGAGCCAACTTACTCTTCTGTGAAACTTCCCTGGGTCCTAAAATGCATGGATGAGTCACAGGACCCAATATTCAACTATTAAATCCAAGTACTTAAGGTGTACTTTCACCCAATTGACTGGAACAATTATCTCCAGGCATGAATTATGAGGGTTTGTTGCAGTGATATAGTAATTTCTCCAGGCAGCAAATCCATGATCAACCAAACCTTCAAATAGTCTGAATGAACGGGTGTTAACAATAACCAAACACCAAATATAACAGGTGACTAAAACAACAAACACAGTACACACTTGTGGTGCTATTTGAAAATTTTTATGTTGAATGTAGTGCTTTCACCCCATAAACAATGCATGAAGGTTTACCAGAGTTAAAATTATTTTTTACATTTTTTTTCTTCTGTTTTTCTTTGATTTTAAGTAATGACCCAGGTTTAAACAGCATTGAAGTAATGGTTTTGTTGGAATTGATGGATATGGTGTTATACAATATTTTTTTTTTAGGGGAAATATTTTTGCTAAGTTTCTGGTGCTGCTAAGGGAGCCAGGTGTGCCCCCTTATATGCAGATTTCTCTTGGCTGAATGAAAAAACAGTTTGTATTTCTTTCTCCATTTTTTTGTGAATAAGTGGGTTCCTACTTCATGTTCTTGGATGATATGCTCATTTTATGGAAGGGGAGTAAAAAAGCCCTACTAGATTTTATTGAATACTTGAGAAACACAACAACCTTTCTGAAATTTACTTACAAGTGGAATTTTGAGAGGATTATTTGGATTTTTTATTGATGAAGAATAAAGTAGGAGCTTTGTGTCGATAACTCATAATAAGACCACTTACTTGAATTCCCTTTTGCATTACAAAAGTTGTTATCCCTTCTTCCAGAGGAGGAGCATTGTCAAAGGACAACCGGTTCATTTATCAAGGTTGATAGATGATTTTTAATAATTTTTCATAGAACTTAACAAATTGATGGACAGGTACAAGGAAAATGATTATCCCTTGTAATTACTGAGTGAAGTAAAGGAGAAAATTCTGAAAGGAAGTGATAAAAGGTATGCCCCTATTTTGGGAGATGGGCAGCTTCATCAAGTTGAGGAATGCAATCAGCTAAGTTTGAATCGTGGGGATGATAAGAAAAGGGGTGCTTAGGTCATTCCTTGTAATGGTGATGCTTTGCAGCTGGTTAGTATATTAAGAAATATCTGGGATTTATTTTCTCCTCAGTTTATGAATGTTAAGTTAGGTGTGCCCCGTAATATAACATATAGTAGGAGTACAAACATTAAAGGCTGTTTAGAGAATTTGCATATTCCAGCAAAAAAGGGGTTAAGGTCTATAATGCAAAAATGTGGTATGTATAAGCATTGTGTCTATAAACCATAGGCCATGTGTTTATGTAGAAGGATATAACAGGACAATAACTTGTCCAGGTTGTTATAATAGTAACACTGGGAATCGGGTATCTTTAGCTGTCTCTAATTCTTGTCCAGTGTTTCACATGGGAAAAAAAAACACAACAATTGAAGGACTGTATCTATGAACACTTATATGATGTAAAGAGCAGGAGGGTTTCTAATGCTTTATAAAGACATTCAGTCCAATGCAAAGTTTTTAAAAAAATATTTTTTTGAGATAGATAAGACAGTGAAGGATGAGAGACAGGGTGATATTGACAACTTTTTTGAATACAAGGAAATGACATGGCAGTTAAGATTATATAAATGATCCACTCTCAGTTTTGGGTGTTTTAAAATTGAGAACAATGAAGATACGACACATATGAAATAAAATGATAGCTGATGAATTTTATTATTATTTATCATATACTATTTATTTAATATAGTTCTTGGTTGATTGAATATTGAAATACATGAGTGTTGTTTAGTATAACCAATGTAATTAATTATTCAGTAGTTGATGTATTTTATTTATTTATTTATTTTACATTTGTTTACTGGGATAATCTGACTGAACACTAGTGTCCTTTTTCAGCAGAGGCCCGGGGGGAAAAGCTCCACATAGTACAAAATCAACAGTAGTTAATAATAACAGTTCTGGTTGAAAAAGTCAAAAAGGAATTAACAGTTGCCAAAAACTTAAACGATTTACAAGTACAGAGTAAGATGATTACAAAAAAATTAAGATGATAAAACAAGTGAAAGTAGGAAGATAGTTGTATAGGACTTATTGAACATGTTAGGGACAGAACAAATATTAGATAAAAAACAGCCAACTGCTAGTGATTGAAAGTGTGTGACCTTAGCACATTAGTATTCACTACGAGCATAAGGAAAAGAGCATAAGTTGAGTACAGAAATTAGACTTATAATTAACAAGAAGAATAAGGAAATGTTACTCTTGCAATGTAATAAGATTTCAAGGTGAACTGTAGCAGTAACACAGCCGTTTGGTGAGAAGGTATGATTTAAGGTGTTGTTTAAAACTGGAAGTGCAGGTTTGTAGCCTATTTGATTGGATGGTTGCATTTATATAAGCCATATGTATAGCAGCAATTATTTTAATTCTTTTAAAGCCTCATGCATTGTTTATGGGGCAAAAGTGCTAAGTCCAAAAATAATAATTTCAAATAACACTACAAGTGTGTGCTATATTTATTATTTTAGTCGCCAGATACTTTTGGTGTTTGATTATCAAAAATTAAACATAGTTGTAACCATGTGACAGCTGTGCTGGAAGGGGTGCAGCAAGGTCCTCCTTGGCTACATATTACCCTTTCTCCATGTATCCTCTATGCTGCCAGTGTAGGGTGAAGGTATTAACATCACTTCTAACTACCTGTCTCCCTGTAGAGACAGAAACTGTATCCTGCAGATGGATATTCCAAGACAGTTCCTTAAGGGAAGCAAAAAACTGGCAGAACTGACTCCTTGCCATATTCCACCCATTCTGTCCCAAGGAAAGGAAGCGGAGGACTGATTCCTGCTCTACCCACCCACCTGGCAGTGGGTAACAGTTGACATATGGTTAGTACTGATGATGCGAATAGAATGCTTATGGTCTTTGGTTAAAAAAAAAGTCTCTTCCGTCACCAACAAAGAGAGTTCAGATATAGCATCCCGTAAAAAGGAACTATCTATCATTCTCCCAGAAAACACTGAGGTCAGTGATCATATTCCCAGTTTTCCTATCTTCCTAAAATACTGCAGTTTATAAGATCCATTCTGGATATCTGGTATAAATAAATATCTTTGTTTTGTACAACACATTTTGGATACTTAACCTTTAGTTTCCAAGTCTGTTGCTGATAAAAGGTGATTGGATAGGTTGTCTGTATATAAGATGTTTCAGTGTATTCATAAGTGACAAGACTGTAACAGGAGAAGCCCAGATTCTTGGTCAGCAGTTACCTGTATTAGCACTTCTGAGCCTTGCCTTTACACTTTCTTGTACTCCTAAAATCTTTTGTGTTGACCGTATGAGCAGCCCTCCTTGCCACATAAAATCTCCCAATTTTCCCATGTCCTGCTGACTGGATGCTAATGAGTCTTTCATGTGGCTCCCTCAAGAAGGCTACATCTTTAACTGTCACCTTTCATAGAGCATGGCATCACTACAAAACTGGCAAATTCCTACTGAGTTGTATTAGAGCTGTTAGATTTCACTAAAGTTACACTGAGATGAATGGGAAGCAGAGCATTTCAGCCAGTGTACAACACTATCATCCCTTACAGCACTTCTTTTAGAGCCCATACCACTTCAGCCAGTGTGCAACACTACTGGCCCCTACAGCACCTCTTTTAGAGCCCATACCACTTCAGCCAGTGTACACTATTGGCTCTTATAACATTTGTTTTAGAGCCCATACCACTTCAGCCAGTGTACAACACTATCATCCCTTACAGCACTTCTTTTAGAGCCCATACCACTTCAGCCAGTGTACAACACTATTGGCCCTTACAGTATTTCTTTTAGAGCCCACACCACTTCAGCCAGTGTACAACACTACTGGCCCTTACAGCACTTCTTTTAGAGCACATACCACTTCAGCCAATGTACACTATTGGCCCTTATAACATTTGTTTTAAAGCCCATACCACTTCAGCCAGTGCATAACACTGTTGACCCTTACAGCACTTCTTTTAGAGCCCATACCACTTCAACCAGTGTACAACACTATTTGCACTTACAGAATTTGTTTTAGAGCGCATACCACTCCAACCAGTGTACAACACTATTGGCCCTTACAGCATTGCATTTCTTTTAGACTCCATGCCATTTTAGCCAGTGTACAGCACTATTGGCCCTAACAGCATTTATTTTGGAGCCCATTCCATTTCAGCCAGTATATAACACTATTTGTCCTTACAGTATTTGTTTTAGAGCCCATTCCATTTCAGCTAGTGTACAACACCACTGGCCCTTATGGCATTTGTTTAGAGCCCACTTCTCTTCATCTATCACAGTCAATGGGCCCTGTGTTTCATGGCATACACTATATCAGTAATTCCCCTGACAAGTCTTTGAATGGAATAGTAACAGTGGCTATCAAATTCCAGTAGGACTCCCTGTAGCAATATTGACTAAATGGTAATGTTTTCAATAGTATTGTTAAAAGCCATTTGCAGAAAGACCAACACCTGTGGCTGTTTTTCTACCACTGTGAAGGAAGGTTCTCTTTCCACTTTCTAGACCCCTGTTTTTTCATTATAAAGTTGGATAGAGTATTGTTCATGCAGCTCTTAAGTAGACAAGTCCAGTGTCCATGTCCCCTTCCCAGAAATTACTTCAAATAAATCTGTTATACCTAAAAACACTAAGCTAACACTTTCCAGGCTGTGCTTTAAAGCAGAAAATACATGAGTGCTACTACAGTGCATTCGTCGTTAGCTGTTTGAACAAATAAGGTACGATGAAACACTTTTCCCTTGATGTATTTGTTAACTGGTTAAATAAGATAATCCTTCATGGCTTATTTTAGCCATGATTCAGGTCATAATGGCAAGACAAAGGCCCTGTACATAGATAGGTAATTATAACAAATAAAGGCATGCTTCTGGAAGATATATGGAAACCAGTATACCCCAAGAAAAAAAAAAACACAGACACTTCAGAAGAACATACAAATTCCTTGTAAACAGCAAGAGGATGTCAAGCTTAAAAAGAAGACTCTGGAGATGTGAGGCTCAAAACCTAACCACTGATACACCTTGCTGCTCCTAATAGTCTGGAGTTGGATTTAGAAAAGACAGCTGTGGATAAGTGCTGTGCTTGTGTGCTGGAAATTCAGCTTTTCAATAGATTTTCTCAGCAAACAGTTCAGTTAGTATCATGACTGTGTGTAATGTACTCTGATGACTTGTGGTTACTATTATATTATTGTGTAATGTATTCCCAGGGCTTATGGTTTCTATTGTATAACTGTGCAGTGTACTCCAATGTCTTGTAGGTACTACTCTATAACTGTGTAATGTACTCCTAGGACTTATGGTTACTACTCTATAACTGTGTAATGTACTCCTAGGACTTATGGTTACTACTCTATAACTGTGTAATGTACTCCTAGGACTTATGGTTACTACTCTATAACTGTGTAATGTACTCCTAGGACTTATGGTTACTACTCTATAACTGTGTAATGTACTCCTAGGACTTATGGTTACTATTCTATAACTGTGTAATGTACTCCTAGGACTTATGGTTACTACTCTATAACTGTGTAATGTACTCCTAGGACTTATGGTTACTACTCTATAACTGTGTAATGTACTCCTAGGACTTATGGTTACTACTCTATAACTGTGTAATGTACCCCTAGGACTTATGGTCACTACTCTATAACTGTGTAATGTACTCCTAGGACTTATGGTTACTACTCTATAATTGTGTAATGTACTCCTAGGACTTATGGTTACTACTCTATAACTGTGTAATGTACTCCAATGTCTTGTGGTTACTATTCTGTAACTGTCTGGGGTACTCTGATGACTTGTGGTCACTATTCTATTACTGTGTAATGTACTCCCATGGCTTGTGTTTGCTTTTCTATGACAGTGTGGAATACTCCAATGAGTTCTGGTCCCTATTCTATTACTGTGTAATGTACTGCCAGGACTTGTGGCTACTATTCAATAACTGTGTGGTATACTCCGATGTCTTGTGGTTACTGTACTGTAACTGTCTGGGGTACTCCAGTGACTTGTGGTCATTATTCTATTATTGTGTAATGTATTCCTAGGACTTGTGGTTGTTATTCTATTACTGTGTAATGTACTCCTTGGACTTGTGGTTACTATTCTATAACTGTGTGTTGTACTCCAGTGACTTGTGGTTGTTATTCTATAACCGTATAATATACTCCAGTGTCTTGTGGTTACTATTCTGTGACTGTCTGGGGTACTCCAGTGACTTGTGGTCATTATTCTATTATTGTGTAATGTACTCCTTGGACTTGTGGTTACTATTCTATAACTGTGTGAATATACTCCAATGTCTTGTGGTTACTATTCTGTGACTGTCTGGGGTACTCCAGTGACTTGTGGTCATTATTCTATTATTGTGTAATGTATTCCTAGGACTTGTGGTTGTTATTCTATTACTGTGTAATGCACTGCTTGGACTTGTGGTTACTATTCTATAACTGTGTGTTGTACTCCAGTGACTTGTGGTTGTTATTCTATAACCGTATAATATACTGCAGTGTCTTGTGGTTACTATTCTGTGACTGTCTGGGGTACTCCAGTGACTTGTGGTCATTATTCTATTATTGTGTAATGTATTCCTAGGACTTGTGGTTGTTATTCTATTACTGTGTAATGTACTGCTTGGACTTGTGGTTACTATTCTATAACTGTGTGTTGTACTCCAGTGACTTGTGGTTGTTATTCTATAACCGTATAATATACTCCAGTGTCTAGTGGTTACTATTCTGTGACTGTCTGGGGTACTCCAGTGACTTGTGGTCATTATTCTATTATTGTGTAATGTATTCCTAGGACTTGTGGTTGTTATTCTATTACTGTGTAATGTACTGCTTGGACTTGTGGTTACTATTCTATAACTGTGTGTTGTACTCCAGTGACTTGTGGTTGTTATTCTATAACCGTATAATATACTCCAGTGTCTAGTGGTTACTATTCTGTGACTGTCCTGGGTAATCCAATGATTTGTGGTTACTATTCTATAACTGTGTAATGTAGTCCCAGGACTAATTGTTACACTGCTGTTGAATGGCACATTTGACTCATTCTGTCTCCCATTCTAATGAGAAACCTTTTCATTGTTGCATATTATCCCAAGGGAACATGGATCTGTCCTGAAAGCATTGACTGTCTAATGATGACATAACGTCCTTGATGCATTGCCTCTGTTTCCTGCCCTACAAATGGTGTTTTGTAAAGAAAGAGGGACAAGACATGATTCACGTGGTGCCTTTTGGTCCAGGCTAGTAAATGTTGGCTTCTACTACTGATTTGATAAACTCACTTCGTTATATTTCCTCTTCCACTTAGCTAGAAAATCTTGTCGATGGCCAAAAGTAAATCTTTTCACCCTATTCCCAAATCCCTTCACCATCACACTTGGTTGCCTGCTTTGCAGTAGCCCATAAAATGTCCATTTAGCCAATGAAATTATTGTGATTCTTGAAAATGGCAAAATTATTCCACATGAAAGACTTGTTTAGTCGAGAGGAAATGTTCTACCTTCTGAATATCAGACTGATGCTTGTTTTTCCTTTTTAAATTCTTGGCAATATATTCTGGCTTAAATGCATGTCTGATAAATGTTTGGTACATGGTTCCATCTGCAGATAGTGGCAGTGCCTTGAAAGGCAGTAGTGTTCTCTGACAGCAATAGTACATATCACAATATTCCACAGATGGATTTCCTAGGTTAAACACCCAGATATGGATGCCACCCCCCAGTTTCATTTTGAAAAATTAAAGTTTGACTTTACTATCTTTTGAAACTGCATCAATGTGTACTTAAAATTTCTGGATTAAAAAACACATTTTGTAGGTGCGATTACATCTGCAAAGAGTTTTGAAGGTTGCATGCTTTATCCTTAGAGCATGGAACTTCACACTCTACCAGACTGAGCCTCCCTAAAACCACACAAAAGTCTTTGAGTTTCTCCCAGACATAAAAAAGGGCATTGGTTCTCCCCACACTAAAAGCATATGTTGTTATGTATAGGAGCGGACTGAGCACCCTCCACATCTTATAATCACACTAGTAATAAACATGATTTGACACAGTATATTATTCTGTTATTACTAATATACAGTCATAGATATTCATCGACTGGCATTTTAGAGCTACCTGCAATTCAGGGTCAGATTCCCTCAGCCTGTATTTGCCTATTGTGAAACTTTAACCAAGCCTTGTAACCAGACAATGCTTCTAAGTGTCCCCCGAATTTACCCAATTAAAAAATAAAATTAAGTATAATAAAAATATTCCTCTGCATTTAGTCTTATCAGAAAGAAAGAAAGAAAGAACTTTAGCAATAAAGCATATGATAATTTTCTGGTTTGCTTGGTCTACCCCTGAAATAGAGCCAGGCCTCACAAAGAAGGCTGTCCTAGCAATCCAAACTGTCTCCTTAGAATAACCTATCCTTTCCTTCCAAAAAGAGAAGGCTACTATTAGATTTATTATTAAAATACTTTCTTTTTTTTTCTGTCCTTAATCAAATGATTTCTTTACCTGTACTGTACCCACTATAGGAAAGTAACAATGAATGATTACTTTTTTGGTTAATAGTGCAACCAAGCTTAGAAATGAAGCATTTTGGTTAATAGTGCAACCAAGCTTAGAAATGAAGCACAGTGAATACCCCCTGAAGGTTAGTTAGCTTAATCTGTCAGATAGTGGACAGGGCCCAATTATTCAGGTCAAAACAATTAGAAAAAATATGAAAGAATAGCCTTTTGAGCTATTCAAGCTAAGCTAAAACAACAAGCAGGGGTATAAGAAATATTTGTAAATTAAATGCCAAACAGGAGTAAAAAATCTTATCAA
Source organism: Protopterus annectens (assembly GCF_019279795.1). Classification (NCBI taxonomy): domain Eukaryota; kingdom Metazoa; phylum Chordata; order Ceratodontiformes; family Protopteridae; genus Protopterus; species Protopterus annectens. Next base: position 1,441,584,155 of record NC_056735.1, on the reverse strand, counting down.
AATTTCTACAGCCGAGGTCAACCTGGACACAAGAATTTCCAATTTCATAGTTTAGATTGCATACCAAGAGAAGAACTACAAGAACGTGAATTAGAATGGCAGGTCAGACTAGAAACATATAAACAGCCAGGACTTAACACTCAGATTTCACTCACCAATGTTTTCAATCTTAGGAGACTCCATCACCACACTCATTATTGACAGCTGAACTCTCCTGTTGCAATTTGTCTTTGGTGGAGATTTATAAAATTTATTTATTATTAATTTATAATTATCAGTTGGTTATTAGGTATTGTACTTCAGTGCACAAAAAGTTTTCTTTCAAATTAAAAGGTTCTACCCAAGAGGCAGATCTGAAAAAGCATGAGCAAAAGAGCTGCAGACAAGCTATATTTATTCATTTTTAACATACAGAGATGTTTTTAAGTGGGGTTGCTTTCCTTATTATTTAAATTGCCCTATTTATTTTAAAAAATGTACTGTTATTTAACTGATAATCTGTTGTACACCAACAAGAACAACATTTAGTTTCTATATATAAAAAAATACCAATCACACATAATCCAAATTATGAAGTCCTCACTGATGTTTATTACAAGATCCATAGCAGACCAGCATTTCAAATGTTCTCCTAGTCAGATTTTTCTTCCTGATTTCCAGCATACATATTCTCTAGCCAATCACACAGACAATGGATAATGTAGTATGTGTTTTAGACATGTTAGCCTACATAGTTGATTAGATGGTTAACATCTAACGGTACACATTTTTGTATCTGTAAAAACCTCGAAATACATGGACCTCAATTACTATATCCTCATAAGTGCATTTATAAGTTATAGCACACCAGTTTTTCGAAAGTTCTCTCATTCAAGTTTTACTACTGAATTTCCTGGCTGCAAACACTCCATTCAATCACACATAAGTTGAAAGCAAGATAACCACTGGAATATTAAAACCATCTATATTGTAATATATAGGTTCATAGGTGTGTACTAAGTTAATGACCCTGGATCTTTTACAAGCCTAGCCCATAGGATTAACCTGCCATAGTGCCATCCGACCTTAGTTCCCAGTGCCTCTGTCGAGTAAAGCCACTGTAGTGCTCCCTGGGGTGAATTTTCTATTTCCCATCCACTCATCAAAATTTCTCTTGAAGAGGGCCAGTGAGGTGCTCTGCTTGACATGTATGGTAAGTCTATTCCATAGCATGGCCAGTCTCTGGGTTATGAACCTGTCCCTCCAGCATGTTTTGCTGATTCTGGTAATGCGGTTGAGGTCTCTGGAGTGTGTGGTGCAGAGGGATTGGGATTTCTTTAGATGTAGCATTTCTAACAGAGCTGGGTGAGACATGGCTTTAGTAACTCAAGCAGAGATGGCCTCTAAGTAGGCGATATTAGACAGCGAATAGTTGGAGTTTTTTTAGTCTGTCCATATAGGACAAATGTTTAAGGCCTAGGATCCTCTTTGTGAGGTACTTTTACAGCCTTTCCAGTTGTTGCAGGTGTTTAGTGAGGTAAATGCCAAATGGGGCATTGTACTCGATGATTGGCCTAATGAGGGAAGAGTAGCGGGAGACAATGACCTCTTTCTTCCTGGATGCAAAACCCTTAGTAATGAGATGTGCCACATAGAAGGACTTTCTGACCATAGTGGCAATGTGGTGGTCAAAAGAGAGGTTGCTGTCAACCTGTGTTCCCAGATCTCTTATAACGCCTTCTGTGTTCAGTGGACTACCATTGATGTGGTAATACATGGGAACTGTTTTTTTTTCCCAAAGGGGATGATGACACATTTTTTGGCATTAAGCTTAATGCCATGGTTCTGACACCAGTCGTTGGTCTCAGTGAGGCCTTTCTGTAGGATGTCATCATCACTTGGAGAGTTAATAATAGCTCCCAACTTGCAATCATCTGCGAACTTTGTCAGCCAGACTCCCTTCATGTTGGCCTGGACTTCAGAGAAATAGATACCAAACAGGAGATGATCCAGGACCGAACCCTGTGGGACTCCACTCATGACTAGTTGGCACTCTGACTTGGAGTCAGCTACTTTCACACTGCGGGTTCTACCTGTAAGCCAGTTTACAACCCACCTAGTGATATAGGGGTTGATGCCTAACTTAGTGAGTTTTTCTATGACTCCTGAGTGGGGAATGGTATCAGAGGCCTTGGCCAGATTAAGGTAGGCTGTATGAACCACCTTGCCTTCATCCACAGCTCTGGTGACTGACTTAAAGAAGTTGACCAAGTTGAGCAGGCATGATCTACCCTTCACAAAACCAAACTGTGTAGGATCCAGTCTTTGGAGATTCCCTGTATCCTTGTTTATTAGGTTCATGACGATGCATTCCATAGCTTTGCATATCAGACTCATCAGGCTAATGGGGCGATAGTTACCAGGGTCTGTAGTCACTCCTCCTTTGTGGAAAGGGATGACTATAGCAGTGCACCATTCGGTAGGGACAAAGCCTGAGATGAGGCTGTGTTTGAACAGGGCACACAGGTGAGGTACCAGTTCACTCTAGTGTAGAACACAGCCAGGGATATTGTCAGGTCTTATAGAAGCTGTATTCTTGGCCTTAGACAATGCTGTTTTAACCTGTGCAGCAGTAATACTGGGTGCCTGGCAATCTACTGGTATTGTAACTTGTCCTTTGGGTGGGGAGAGGGAAAAGTTGGCACTGAATCTGTCAGCTAGTATATTGGCAATATCTGTTGGCTCAGTATAGGAGGTACCATTGTGCAGTAGCTCAGAGCAAATCTGGGTTTGCCGTGGAGATTCCTTACATAACTATAGAAGACCTTGTGGTTGTCTTTACTATCTGCTGCAATTCTGTTTTCATAGCTAGCTTTAGAGGATTTGATGAGGGATCTTATCTTTTTGTTGAGACTGATAAGGGAGATTTTCCAGTCTTGGGACTTCACCTTATTTCACATCAGTTTCCTCATTCTGTTGTAGAGTTTGTTTATGGCAGGGAACCGCCAGATTGGCTTCCTTTTTTTGGAGGAGAACATCTTGGTTTTATTGGGTATGGCAAGATCCATGCATTTGTGTATGTGTTTGTACAGTGCATTGGTATATGATTCAGCGGTCATGCAACTATTCTCCATTTACATGGGTGCTGTGAAGTTAGCCACCTCTGTTTTTAGGAGTCCAAAGTTAGCTTTGGAGAAGTTTTTCATGGTGGTTACCTTTGCGGGGGGGGGGGGGGGTATGTGGATTTCCAAGGTGATTAGTTTGTGGTAGGATCTAACCAGGGAGAAGTTGACTATTGGTGAAGAGATATTCAAGTTTTAACCAATCACAATTATATTTTTACATTTCTGCAGAATTAAATAGAATGTTATTTTTTTTCTTTGTTTTGGAAATATCTGTAAACACAAGATTTATGTCTAGTTTCTTTACAGAAGCACAATGCTTATCTGCTGATTTATATATGTTTTATCAAATAAAGATTTGTTGTTTTGCTACTACAAAGTGAAGATTTGTTGTTTTGGTATGAAGAATATGAAGCTGTTTTTTATTCACAAAAGTGAATTACCTTTTGATTGCCACAAAATGTTTTACTACTGTTTGGCATTTAATTTACAAATATTTCTTACTGCTGCTGCTTGGAGTTTTAGCTTAGCTCAAAACCCTGTTCTTTCAATTTTTTTCCTTTTTGTCTAATAGTAGTAAAACGTTCTGCTATAATATGAAAAAGTTCACAATACTTTATTTAAGTTTATTTACTGGGTTAATACACTGATGACAACAGACCACTTGCAGGCACAAATGGTGAAGAAATTCATAAAAAAATAAAATAGAATCATTTCACAAAAACAGAGTAATCAAAGAAGGTACAATGTCCAGCAGGCAACTGTAACAATGTGCAAATATTATTAACAGAGTTATGGATTAATTTTAGTAGTTAAAACACTATTAATGTTTCTTGGCTTTCATAATTGTAGAGGTCAAAAATGCCCAGTCAAGGGTTAAGTAATCAAATAAAGAAGTGTATTATTTATGTTCATTAGAAGGAGACTAAAGCCTTATTAGGTGTAATAAAAGCTCCCTTTGGAAGAGGTGAAGCTGATTGTCTGTGTTTTTTCTCTGAATATAATATTTTTTTTAGTATTTCCTTTCATGAAGTATTTGAAGCTCATTATACTTTCTAGATTCAGAAACTTTCTTTATGGTGATTGTACTGCAGAGTAACCTAGCCTGAACTATGATTATTTTATGTCTTGTGTTATTTTCTTCTCTGCTGTTTAGGTATACTTCTTTAGGCAGATAGCTGGGACTCTGCCTGTAATATGAATCTAATGCAAGAGGGTGAGCATAGTAAGACACTGAACTTACATGATGCACACCACAACATTGCAACACATCCAAAGAATTGCACACTGTTTCATCCCCTTCTGCCTTTCTGGGGTTTTACATGTATGGTGGGATAATTTTAGCTCAGTGAGATTTGTAAATGTCATCTTTGGGTCAGGGTATAATGCCTGGGACAGGTGGCAAACTGTTATTCCAGGAAGGTGGAGAATGTTGTAGTTGGATAATGCTGTAGGGAGTGCTTGAAAACCTGAGACTGAATACATGGGTGCCTTTGGCAAGAACAATCTGATCTGCTGCAGGAAGCATTCCCAAAGATATAGTGCCATTTTGAGTACCTGTCATAATGTCCCTTTTTTCTTACTTGGGCTATTTTAGGTTAGTGAAATAAAAGGTGTTATGATTTAATTTTAGATGTCAGTTTCTGTGTATCACACAATAAAAATATTTGCCTTTATTCAATATATTCCATAGCAGCATGTAGCTCATTCTGTCCACCTATAAAAGCATACCAAACCATAAGTTATCTCCCACAGGGACGGATCGTCAGCCACATAACTTATCAACATTGTACTGAGGACAGGTACTTGTTTCTTAGCAGATTACTTTATTGGCTCCTCCAGCAATTCTGTTGCTCTGATCAATGCACCCTTACTGAATTACTGTAGTTTGCAACTTGATGTTCTTAGAGAAAAGACAAGCAATGTCACATGAACTATTTTTAATAAAATGTCTTCTTAAAAGGGATTTTGTGGAGAGTAAAGCAATTTTTCACTAGCAGTAAACTGCAGTCAGCTTCTAAGGATGAACATAACTGTATTGTAATAAGATGGAAAGAGTTCTTTAAACAGGTATCAAATACAGCATCATTTTAAAATCCATAAACTACACTAAATATTGTTTAAAGCAATCTATTACATGCTTATTGTTTGATCTTGTCTTGTTGTTTTATGTATGTATGCTACCGTGCTTGTGAATGATGTCATTAACAAAACTGACTCTCTAATTTTTATTATTTATAGTATCAAGAAGCAGATGTCCTCAATGTGGTAGTAATTTTATTGAAATCATTTGAGTAAACATAGTAGAGGATGTGTTGTACACTGTCCTTCAGGGTTCGCATTCTAATTTATATTAAGTCTTGGGTTATACACTCTTTAGGATGTTAGGTGGATTAAGTCACTAGGGTAATAAAGGGTTATGACACCACCTTCTACTGTTGGTATAACCTTTCACCTTTCCGAAGTGCAATGGTTACTGCCAAACCTGTATGTAACAGGGGAAGAGTCAGCATGTGAAGGTCTTGCAATAAGCATATAATAAGTACAGCTCAGAGACTAGCAGATAATCTGCAGGGTCAATAGATTCTATTGTAGTGTAATCTGCTGCAACCCCTCTCACAGGGACCAAAACTACTCAAATAAACAACTTGAAGAAGTTAACTGTATCTAAAAGTTTGAATAATTTTGACATCCTGCACATGAGAAAGCAAGACAACTTTAACATAAGCATATAAAACATTGCAAAGGATGTTGGTGATGAATATATTTCAGACAATCTACATTTGCTGCCAGGGACTCATTATCTGCATATTTCTTCTGCAGCTCATATTCTGTACTTTAACTGCATTACTTCAATGCTGTAAGCTAAGAATTTTGAACTTACTATCTGATTCTCCCACAGTGGCTGGCATTGACTGTAGAACCGCTTGAGTGGCCTTTAAATGCTTTAAATATGCGTGGTTCACAGTGATATAGAATCTGAAAAAAAACACATATTTAATAAGTTTCACAGAAACAGTGTAATATCCTGAGTGTAAACAAAAGTAAACAGAAGCTGTTAATTACATATTAATTTTACAAATTAATGATTGCTCCTAGCAAAATCTAAATTCACTGAGAGTGCCTGTTTTAAACTACACATTTGATTTTCTAAGGGCATTGCCTACCATGATGATTTGTTCAGCTCTAGGATTTAATCTTAATGAGTAACAGACTAATCTCTGAAACCGTATTTCATTTTTAGTGAACTGGACTTTATCAGAGCAATTGGTAAACTGGAAATCCAGAGAGCTGTTTTCATTTCTGGAGTCTAGAAGATAACACACACTTGCACATAATTCCTTCACCCTCACAGAAAGCCCCCTGCTTCCACTAGAGTATTACTTGAAGCTGTTATCAGAACATGTATTTTCACACTATTGTGTCTCTGCCCTAGACACGTTTCGCCAGAAAGGTCGTAGCAGAATGTTGCCGACTGTTTAGTATAATCAGTTGCCAAGTTTAAACAATTTATCTGTGACAAATGAAAATAATTACTCTGAAATCTATTTTATTTGTGCTATTGTCATATCATCTATTTCAGAAGGGTCACTTCTGCACAGATGTGCATATATTTAAAAACGTCACTAGTAAATTATCAGACAAGCAGAGAAAGTGTATTGCAGGGCTTATCATTTTGAAATAATAGTGAAGGATGAATATTCCTGACCTTATCAAGAAAGCAAAGCAGGAGGAATAACAAAACATTGTGATTCCTATAAGACGAGATCGTTTGCAGAGTAAGGGAAAGGTCTTTTAGAAAATATAGGGAAACATGCAGGCAGAAAACGAGGGAATTTATACAGAAAGGCATTTGTAAGAATGACTCAGAGTGTTTTAGATTGCTAGTTGCTGCAGAAAACAAAATAAAAATAGTTATCTGACTCTATAACAAGATGGAAATTGTCAGTGGAAAGACACCAGGAAAGGTCGAGTTCCTGTAGAAATATTTTTGTTGTGTCTTCACTTTATTAATAAATGCGAAGCACAGCTTTAGATGGTAATAAGCAAAAGGTAAAGACACAACTGCAAATGTTGTGGCGGGAGAACAAATTGCAAGCCTTGATAGAGCACTAGGGTAGGACAAAATATTCCCTGCCTTCTGAACTAAGTAAGAAAAAAAAACGAGTTACTTTTGTTGTTAGAAATATCTTATTCTGACAGACTGAAGTAAAACCTATGAAGTTTTCTGCACGAGAGAAAATGGAAATGAGGTTGTTATCTCAATAGCTACCAGCACCAATTACTGGTAAGAAAACTAATAGATGTGCTCAAAACCAGGATTATCATATAGCCTTGAAATTAGGGAACAGCAAAATCCCACACTTGTTTCGTGTCAGGCAGGTCTTGTAAAGCATATATATATATATATATATATATATATATATATATATATATATATATATATAATATATATTTCCAGATGTATGTCAAGAAAGATTAATCAGGAAGACTCAGTCTTACCTGTCTGTCAGCAATGTGTTTTGCTATGATACCCTATAGTAATAAACCAATAAACTGCACAGCATGAAAGTCATACCCAAGGTGCTTAACTAAATTAAAATCCAGGTAAATTGTTAAAATATAAACTAGAAGTTTTTTCATACTCTAGAAGGGAATTAACAAGTGAAGTGGTTTAAAGATCAGTGTTAAGTCAGGAGAGACTTGAAGATCCGTTTAGGCAAGTTCTCTTCTAAGTTTTCATTAATTTCATCATAAGGGAACTGGAAGTGGAAAAATTGCCAGTGGACAGAGTTATTGAGTCTGATTATTATCTGCATTGAGCTGGAAAGCTGTAGCTCCTGTCTAACTGGTATTGAGGTGGAAGGTTTAACTTCTGCTCCAAAAATGACTGACACTGTGGCTTCTTGTATGTCTTATGAAGAGTAGTTCCAGATAATAACAACTTCTGCTTAAATGGCTCTCTTATCAGTTGAGTGCTCGCCTTCCTTTTAGATTATTTTCCCTCTATCTTAGCATGAGTGAACATCACCCTTTCACTTTCTGTTTTCTCTCTGTCCTTCCTCTTCAAAGGGTAACTCACAACAAAGTTTATGTTCATTTTTCTTCTTTCTTTATCTCCAGATGCCTGTGGCTGAGAATCTACCTATACTTGAAGTTTTTACTTGGCACTAGCCGAAATGGTTTGAAAACCCTGCATTCTCCCATTTATCTCAAATCTACTATTAACTTTGTTCTGAGAATCTTCACACAAGTACCCCTCTTCTATTTTCGTTTCAGTTTCTGTGATAAAACACCCTATATATATTTCTGCAGACTTCTGTCTTATGCTGTTTCTAAGTTCTGGGCTTTCTAAGAGTTTACGGTCTGTTCCTATGCTGACATGTCTTATAGCTTCTTTTGCGCATACATTGAGGCATGTTTTTGATAAGAAGCAGAATCCTTTTTACTCACCACAGCCAAAGTCTGTTCCTTTTGTAGTTTCTCTACCAATTCCCTTCCCAGGTTGTGATTCTAAATTTCTGTATGAATGACGGTATCTATCCCCCCATTCTAATAATGAATGGGTATTTCAGGTTGTCTTACCTCTTTACCTCTTACTAACGAACATATCAATGTGCTGCACTGTGCCTATTGAATCTTCCTCTGTTCATATTTTCTATTCAAAGTATGGAAAATCTTTTCCTAATATTACATCATGAGTCAGTCAGTTCAAGGGTTACAGCCAGAAGATGTAACTGTTTCCCTAGAAAAGATATTCTTGCCTTTCACATTGAGTGCATATACCTTTTGGGTTTTGTTAAGTCTTTGCTTACATATTACGGGATCCTTGACAAGCGTAGTTATGTTTCAGGAGTCTGGCAGGGGGCTGGATACCCCTTCCATCTAAATGTATAGTACATTTCATAAAACTGATTGCAACACAAGAACATAGTGCTGAATTAATTATTCCAGCTGCAGCACAAAGCTTAACAATGTGACCGTCTCTCCACATACACAAGATGGTACCTTTCATAGTACACCTTTAAACTTAGAATCAGTCAATTCAGTTTTAAAATTGTGTCTTTAACAAAAGTTATTAGTTTGTTAGAGTTCATGGGATCACTTTGCATTTAACCATTTCTTGCATTAGTGGGCAAAGCTCTTTCAAGCATTTGTTCTGCTAGACATTCTAACATTTTTGTCTTTGTGTTTGATATCAAGCCTTAATGCATTTTAAATCATATTTTTGTGGTAATACTGGTTTGTCAACATTAAAAGTCCAGTTATAAAATGGTATTGCTTTTTCTTTGGATGTTATTCCAGCCCTGACCAAATGTTCTTTTTTTAAGTTTTTCTTGTTCCTTGTGATCGGTTTTCTCAATATCCATATTTGTTTTCAGTGCCTGCCCTATCAACTAAGATGTTTGGCCAGTCTCCTCTGATCTAATTCTTTATGGTAGCATATCACACAAATGCCTCCTGATAAGATACCAAACCATCCTCCTCAGTTTTTTCATGGCAGGCTCCATCTTGATTTTGGCAGCCACAATGGTCAACTTCAGGCACGCTTCCACATGTGAATTAGCAAGCTTTTTTCATTAAGGCCGCAATGGTTGGGGATATCAGGTAAGCATTCCAAGAACAGTAATACAATATCTCAGGGAAAAAACAATAACAGTGCTATGGGAATTGACAGACCAAAAAGTCTGTCAGCAGAGCACCTGAGATGAATGGTAAATGGCAAGTCTTTGACCAACTGCTGTGCTGACATTGTCCATCAGTGTAAGACTCAGGGAACACAGGATTTTATACAGTCAATCAAGAAATAAAAATGAAAGCACATTTTGACTTCTCTGATTAAAAATTAAACAAAAAATGACAACACTTCATGACTTTTCAATCCTAGAATTAAATAAAACAAACATAACCCATTGGAATGCAGTTCCATAAAACAGTACTTGTTGGTATCTATATATATATATATATATATATATATATATATATATATATATATATATATATATATATATTTATTGACTATACACTCCTTCCTGCAAATAAGTTATTTCAGGATGTTTAGGCTGTAGGCTTCCCCTCAGGCCTTATTTGCAGTTGTTTGTCTGGCAAACTCCTTGACATAGCCCTGACTGGGCCAGTGCTCTCCACACCTCCAGGGTCTTCCCTCCAAATGAACCTTCGGATGAGAAGTTAACTTTTTGTAGGCCTTGGAACTGGGATTTTCCTTTTATAGAGCTCATTACTGGCTACCCAGTATTTTCTTAACTTTCGTGAGACTGCTCTCACACTATATTCTGCAGCACATATTTAAAGGCAAAGAACTCAATTTTGTGTATGCAACATTTTAATATATACAAAGTGAGGGGGAAGGACGAATGGGCAAAGGGGTAAGCAGACACACAATAGTGTTTCCGAAACTGAGAAATATTTCCTTATATAGTTTATAGCCAATGAAGCCATGAGCCAAAAGTAAGTCTCAAAGACTGTAGTGCACATAGAGGAAATATTGCTGACATAGTCTTATGCCATCCTTACATTTTACGTTTATAGGAAGTATTGTGGTTGAAACTGTTCATAGACACTTCTAGTGGAGTTGTCTTGTTTATTCAGACCCACAAGGCAGAATTGATGAAGGCTATGCTGCTCTGCCTCAGTCCCGACACTTTTCCTTTTTGGAGTTTACTTCTCTGAAGTCAAGGCTAATGTCAATAGCCTCAGGCTGTCTAAAGTTTCAGGTGATTGCAAATTAGGAGCTGACACTAAATCACCCACTGACACAAATGTTCAATAGGAAGGTGTGACACAGACAAACAACTGGAGCCATGGACTTAAACTAAATGCCAAGAAATGCATAATAATGTCATCATTCAAGAAGTCATTTACCCCTGGTAACTGTCATATTGACAACACACCCCTTACAGTTGATCCAGTAGTTAGGGACTCAGAGACACACATAGATAGTGATCTAGCCTTTGACCATCATGTGTCGACAGTGGTGAGGAAATCATTCTATGTTATGCAACTTATAAACAAAGCTATGACATCTAGATCTATGGAAGTCACTGTTCCACTATATTCGGCATTCATCAAAACTATCATTGAATACAATGCCCCCTTTGGTATGTACTTAACCAGGCATATCCAAAAATTGAAACATCCACAGAGGTTCCTCACTAAAAAAATACAATGTGTAAGTAACATGTCCTATGCATACCACCACCTCAAGGACCTATCACTGTATTCCATCTTCTACAGGTTCTTGAGGGGAGATCTATGCCTGCATACAGGGCATTGTTGGACCCCAATCTGATGGAACTCCTGCATATCCACAAAACAAACAGTACCAGAATTACCTGTTCTAAAGACTTAAACCTTGCCTGTGATATAAATAGGACCTGCTGGACAGACAGATATCTATGGAACAGGCTCACCATCCATGTGAAGCAGAGTTCCTCCCTAATCCAATTCAAGTGTAATTTCGACAATTGGATGGAGAACAGGAAATTCATCCCTGGTTTTGCACTTATGTCTCTAATGGACACAGGCAACCTGTAAATAGTTCATCTCCCAGGACCCTGCTTGTAAATGTTTCACATCTCAAACCTCTGCTTACACTTATCAAGGGTACCAGAACTTGTCAGAGATTTGGGATGCATAGCTTGGCTTAAAAAGACCCTTGTGGTCATTAACCTAATAAACAATTATGAGTCTATGAACTCATACTGCTATGCCCATCCATTTTCATCACTTGGTTTGTCTACCACTGACCTGACTGTGCAGTCATGTGACTAGTTACGTTCATACTGAATGAGTGTAAACACTGTCTCTACGTACCCTTCTGCAATGTGTACACCTTCATTTACATATCACAGTACCCTTTTGTTATTCAACAACAGCTCTAAAATGGCACAGCATGGTACTGTAGTATAAAAACATGCAAACCCACATAGAGGTGGCCCTGCCTCTGTGCTGAATGGTAGTGAGATGGAGCGAGAGAGGCATATCCTAATTAGCCATGTGGTATCTGTCCTGGGACTGTCTCCAGGAAGACATGTACACACTGAGAGATTCAAGAAATTGCTTTGCCATGTAGATTAGCATGGTCATTGACAGCATATGCCATTGTACTGATCACTGCCAAAAGACCATGCTCAAATACCTGCCATAACCATGGTATGGGATTGGGGGTAGCTACTGGACACTGGGGATACATTATACTCAAGTGCATTAATGCCATCAGTATCACTGCTGAGACAGGGGGAGGATGGAATCACTGAACACCAGGGATGCATTATACTCAATTGCCTTAATAGCATCAACATGATGATGGTGGTCAGAGGGTGTGGGGTAATACTAGACACCAGGGTTAATTTCATATAAGTGCCATAATGGCACTGGTATTAGTACAGGGATTGGGATGTGAAGGAAACACTAGCCACCTGGGATATATTTGACATAAGTGCAATAAAAGCACTAGCATCAGTATGGGTGTCAGGTGGTCTGGGGAAACTTTAATGCAGTGCCATAAGTGCCATAATGACACAGCACTGGTAAGGAGTTTGGAGTGCTAAAAGATACATTTAATATAAGTACCATAACAGCAATGGCATCAGAACAGTGACTTGGAGGAGGAAACATTAGACACCAGGGACTACTCCAATATTAAGTGCCATAATGGTAAGTACACCAGTATAGGATTGGGGTGGGAGGTGGAAGAACACTAGACACCAGGGACTGATCTAACATTAAGTTCTATAACAGCATTTACTTCAGTATGGGCTTGGGAGAAATAGTAGCCACTAAGGAGTCTACAAATATACCTTAATGGCACATGAACTATTACTGTAGTCAAGGTGGAGGGACACATTAGCCACCAGGGCAACTACAGGTGTGCCATAATAGCACTTAAATTATTGTAGTGATGGAGGAGGGTGGAGAAACCACAGGAGAAAAGGCAAGTTGGGGCACAGGTGGTGGTACTGTGGTGTGTATGTGTCTGTGTGTGTTTGAAGGAGTTCGTAAGCATGTGGGAGAGTGACTGTGGGGTGAAGGACAATGCCTATATAAGCACTTTACAACCATGACATACAGATCATCAGTAATCTGCACCTCACGGTAGTAAATGCAGTTGAGAGACATGCATATTCTTTACTTCATTACTGCTAATGTGTTTCTGAATTGAAAGTCATGTTTTTCAATAGGTCTATTAATGAATTCATGGCAATTTTTTTCCATAATATAACATATTAGATTGATAGAATAACTAATGTGGCATATGAAAATATCAGAAATATTTTCTCTCAAACAGTTTTGCCTTAGAAACTAACTTTTGTCTTTTCCGCTCATTAAAAAAGAAAAGTTCACCAAAGCAAAGAATGAAGTCAAAGCGTCACACACTGCATACCTTGACCTTGCCAAAGCTTTTGACACAATTCCTCATTTAAAGTATAGTAGAAAAGCTAAATAAAATGGGAGTAGACCTCCATGTCACCCGCTGGATTGCCACCTGACTCACATATAAGACACAGAAATCAAAACAGGGGAAGTTACCTCATCAAAGAGACCATTCACCAGTGGAGTCCCCCAGGGCTCTGTACTAGGACCTCTCCTGCTTGGCATCTACTTTTCTGAAGTTAAAGCCAATGAAAAAGGGCTCTGCCTGACTAAGTTTATAGGTAACTGCAAGCTAAGAGCAATCTTTGAATCCCCAAATGACTTAGCCATCTTACAGGTTTATCCCAAATAAACAACTGGTGCCAAAATCATGGATTGAAACTAAAGGCCAAAAAATGCATTATTGAATCCTTTGGGAAGTAATCTATCCCAGGGAACTACCACACTGAAAATACAGCATTGAGAGTTGTCCCAGTTGTTTGGGATTTGGGATTTGGGAACCTGTGTGGAGAGTGACCAAACTTTTGACCAACATATGTCCATTGCTGTAAGAAAGGCCTAAAATATTGCACAGCTTAAAACAAAAGAATTGTGTCTAGCTCTAGGGATGTTATTGTCCTCCTTTACTCAACCCCCTTTAGGCCATTCAATGAATATAATGCCCCCTTTGGCATGTATCTGTCCAGACACATGCAACAACTGGAACAACAATGCCCAAAACACAAAGGAATTCCAAAATTAGGATCCGAACTCGAAATTATCGTAAAAACTCCACCACAGTGTAAACAAGGAAGGCACGAGCACCAAGGCACTGAAGATATAAAATTTATTCCAACAGATGCAAAGACTGAGCGCTTTCACCAGCAACCTGGTTTCATTATATCTTCAGTGCCTTGGTGCTCGTGCCTTCCTTGCTTACACTGTGGTGGAGTTTTTACGATAATAACAACTGGAACAACCACAGGGATATCTTACTAAAAGGAGCTTAAACAACAAGCCCTACATGGACCGACACAAAGCCTTGTCATTATGCAGGTATCCTATAAACTGCTAAGTGGTGACCTTTGTCTGGCATCCAAGGCATCCTTTGACCTAATACTGATGGATTCACTACACATCAACAAGTCAAACCTTAAACAAACTTAACTGCATGCACTTTAGAGCATGAAAGACTAGTAACCAATAGTATTATAATTTTGGGGCAATGCCCACTTTTAGACTGTTTGCATTGGTTGTCTTTATCACATGATTATTTGAATGTCTTTTTAAGGGGTGCGTGTGTGTGTGTGTGTGTGTGTGTGTGTGTGTGTGTGTGTGTGTGTGTGTGTGTGTGTGTGTGTGTGTGTTTTACAAACTTTTCTGATGAAGGTCTTGTTGAAACATTAAAGAGAACAAAAGTGCTAAGAAAAAGTGTTCAAAGGTTCTTTTTTACCCATAGTTTTGACTTATATGAGCTGATAACTGCCACAAGCCAATATATTTTTCCAGTTGTTTAGTATTTTTTGTTGGTATTTCAGCTCTCATAAGTACTACACAATACACACCATTGGTTTACATATGGTAGTATCCATTCCCGCCATATAATAAACAAATATCAAATATTTGCACTCAGTCATGCATATGTATTCTTCAAAATGATGTTAAACTGCTACTTTTTAATTACAGAGCAGTACTTCAAAGAAATTTAAATATTTTTCACCCAGCTTGTTCTTTTCATTTTTAACTTTCACTAACCAGCCTTTATGAAAACATTATTTGCACTAATGCTACTAAATCAGCTTATCCATGTACGCTTGCTGTTAAATTAACTTATTTGAGTAGCCTACTATATGAAATTTTTGCGCCATAAGTTATGTGGCAGAATTTTTACGCCGGATGCCCTTCCTGACGCAACCCTCCCCATTTATCCGGGCTTGAGACCGGCACAAAGAAATGCACTGGTTTGTTCATCCTCAGGCGCGAAAATTTCATGTTTCCATACCGGATCGGTCGAGGCCCGGGTTAACAACGACCACCACCAGTACTGTTAGCCCACAGGGTGCTGGCGGAAATTGGGCTACTGTTGGCTGAAGGAGAAGAGGAGGGCGAAGGCATGCCCGAAGGCAGGAAGAGAGGAGGAAGGTTAGGAGTGTAGCATTGAGGGTAGGAACTTTGAATGTTGGCAGTATGACTGGTATAGGGAGAGAGCTAGCTGATATGATGGAGAGAAGGAAGGTTGATATATTGTGCATGCAAGAGACCAGATGGAAGGGAAGTAAGGCCAGGTGTTTAGGAAACGGGTTCAAATTGTTCTATCATGGTGTGGATGGCAGGAGAAATGGGGTAGGGGTTATACTAAAGGAACAATATGCCAAGAGTGTTTTAGATGTGAAGAGAGTATGTGACAGAGTGATGTTTATGAAGCTCGAAATTGATGGTTTAATGATGAATGTTGTTAGTGCATATGCTCCACAAGTTGGGTGTGCGATGGATGAGAAAGAGAAATTTTGGAGTGAGTTGGATGAAGTTGTGGTGAGTGTACCCAAGGGTGAGAGACTAGTGATTGGAGCGGACTTTAATGGGCATGTTGGTGAAGTGAACAGAGGGGATTAGTAAGTGATGGGTAGGTATGGTGTTAAGGAGAGGAATGCAGAAGGTCACATGATTGTGGATTTTACGAAAAGGATGGACATGGCTGTGGTGAATACGTATTTTAAGAAGAGGGAGGAGCATAAGGTGACATACAAGAGTGGAGGAAGATGCACACAGGTGGATTATATCCTATGTAGGAGGGCCAGTCTGAAGGAGATTGGAGACTGTAAAGTGGTGGCAGGGGAAAGTGTAGTTAAGCAGCATAGAATGGTGGTCTGTAGGATGACGCTGGTGATCAAGAAGAGGAGGAGGAGTGTGAAAGCAGTGCCAAGGATTAAATGGTGGAAGTTAAAAAAGGGTGATTGTGAAGTGGAGTTTAGGGAAGAGTTAAGACAGGCACTGGGAGGCAGTGGAGAGTTACTGAATAGCTGGGTAACTACAGCAGAACTAGTAAGAGACTGCTAGAAAGGTGCTTGGTGTGACATCTGGACAGAGGAAGGAGGACAAGGAGACCTGGTGGTGGAATGAGGAAGTACAGGAGAGTATACAGAGGAAGAGGCTGGCGAAGAAGAAGTGGGATTGTCAAAGAGATGAAGAAAGTAGACATGAGTATAAGGAGATGAGGCGCATGGCAAAGAAAGAGGTGGCGAAAGCTAAGGATAAGGCATATGGACAGTTGTATGAGAGATTGGACACTAAAGAGGGAGAAAAGGACCTGTACCGATTGGCTAGACAGAGGGACAGAGCTGGGAAAGATGTGCAGCAAGTAAGGGTGATAAAGGATAGTGAGGGAAAGGTACTCACAAGAGAGGAGAGTGTGTTGAGTAGATGGAAAGAGTATTTTGAGAGGCTGATGAATGAAGAGAATGAAAGAGAGAGAAGGTTGGATGATGTGGGGATAGTGAATCAGGAAGTGAAACAGATTAGCAAGGAGGAAGTAAGGACAGCTATTAAGAGGATGAAGAATGGAAAGGCTGTTGGCCCAGATGACATCCCAATGGAAGCATGGAGGTGCTTAGGAGAAATGGCAGTGGAATTTTTAACTAGATTGTTTAATGAAATTTTGGAAAGTCAGAGGATGCCTGAGGAGTGGAGAAAAAGTGTTTTGGTACCTATCGTTAAGAATAAGGGTGATGTGCAGAGCTGCAGTAACTACAGAGGGATAAAATTGATCAGTCACAGCTTGAAGTTATGGGAGAGAGTAGTAGATGCTAGGTTAAGAAGGGAGGTGATGATTAGTGATCAGCAGTATGGTTTCATGCCAGGAAAGAGCACTACAGATGCAATATTTGCTCTGAGAGTGTTGTTGGAGAAATACAGAGAAGGTCAGAAGGAGTTGCATTGTGTCTTTGTAGACTTGGAGAAAGCATATGACAGGGTGCCTAGAGAAGAGTTGTGGTATTGTTTGAGGAAGTCGGGAGTGGCAGAGAAGTATGCAAGAGTGGTACAGGATATGTACGAGGGTAGTGTGACAGTGGTGAGAACTGCAGTGGGAGTGACAGATCCATTTAAGGTGGAGGTGGGATTACATCAAGGATCAGCTCTGAGTCCTTTCTTATTTGCAGTGGTGATGGACAGGTTGACATATGAGATCAGACAGGAGGCCCTGTGGACTATGATGTTTGCAGATGACATTGTGATCTGTAGTGAGAGTAGGAATCAGGTTGAGGAGACTCTGGAGAGGTGGAGATATGCTCTAGAGAGCAGAGGAATGAAGGTCAGCAGGGCTAAGACAGAATATATGTGTGTAAATGAGAGGGAGGGTAGAGGAATGGTGGGGATGCAGGGAGTAGAGTTGGTAAAGGTGGATGAGTTTAAGTACTTGGGATCAACAGTTCAGAGTAATGGTGAATGTGGAAGAGAGGTGAAGAAGAGAGTACAGGCAGGGTGGAATGGGTGGAGAAGAGTGTCAGGAGTGGTTTGTGACAGATGGCTACCACACAAATGGTTACCAGTAAGAGTGAAAGGGAAGGTCTACAAGACAGTAGTGAGACCAGCTATGTTACATGGATTGGAGACAGTGGCACTGACAAAAAGGCAGGAGTCAGAGCTGGATGTGGCAGAGTTAAAGATGTTAAGATTTGACTGGGTGTGACTAGGATGGACAGGATTAGGAAAGAGTATATTAGAGGGTCAGCTCATGTTGAACAGTTGGGAGACAAAGCAAGAGAGACGAGATTGCATTGGTTTGGACATGTGCTGAGAAGGGATGATGGGTATATTGGGAAAAAGATGCTAAGGATGGTGCTACCAGGTAACAGGTAAAGAGGAAGGCCTAAGATAAGGTTTATGGACGTGGTGAGAGAGAACATGCAGGTGGTTGGTGTGACAGAGCAGGATGCAGAGGATAAGAAGAAATGGAAAGAGATGATCCGCTGTGGCGACCCCTAACGGGAAAAGCCGAAAGATGATGATGATGAGTAGCCTACTATACTTAGTATAACCAAAAATCTTCTAGAAGCCAAAAACTTTTCACTGTTAATAACATTTTACCAAAAGCATGTCAAGAACCCTTTTGTATTATGTAATATATTCACTAAATGACCTCATATTTATACCTCTCTGTCTTCTACCAATAATCTGTGCAATAATTTCTCCATGCTTCTTCAAATGTCTTTTAATATACTTTAATCTAACTCTCTCTCTCTCTCTCTCTTCTGTTTCAAGTCTGTCGCAAACCTGTTCAACAGCTCCTAGAGAACATGATGACTATAAATTTTATATAAATATATATATATATATATATATATATATATATATATATATATATGTGTGTGTGTGTGTGTGTGTGTGTGTGTGTGTGTGTGTGTATATCTATATGTGTGTGTGTGTGTGTGTGTATATATATATATATATATATATATATATATATATATATATATATATATATATATATATAAAACACTAGTTTCAACACCATTCACCCCCCCCCACACACACACACACACACACACACACACACACACACAAAACGTGGTAACTCTTATTTATGTAAACCTCTAATATGTATATTTAATGTTACACAATGTATCTATCCCGCCACTTAGCTTCAAACACGCCAAATATGTCCTGTACCTACAGTCTGCTTCTGCTAGTGATTACCAGCCTGTTGCCATTATATGCCCACTAGCTAAAATTCTACAAAATCTATGTACTACCAAATAACTGAAAATGTCAATAAATATGATATTCCCACATACAAACAGCACAACTTTCAGTCCAATATTCGTGCTATTACTGCTACCTTTACTTAGTGAGCAAATATTTGCTAATATGAATAATGGACTAATATCAGATGCCAGCTTCATTGACCTGAAATGTGCATTCAAGAAAATTAATTACTCTAGTTTGTTAAATACAACTATAGCTTTTTGGATACAGTTCTGAATTTTTTTCCAGTTATCAAACTAAAAGAGCATTTCACATAAAATTATTGACTAATCTTTTAAATCTTAGATCTGTGTCTCATGGAAGACCACAAAATTTTAGAGAAATTACTTCAATTTGACTTTGGGCAGATATGGACTTGTCTACCAAAGAATAAAGTAACATTTAACCTTGCTAGAACTGCAGTAATGGCTTTTACTACTAATAGATAATTTAACTGTAATCTAAGACTCATTATAAAAGTTGAGCAGATTAGCCACTTTAAACTATATTTAGACCAAAAAGTATTATTCTATTATGACTGCACTTTTCACATCTTGTTTGAATATCTGTACTACAAATGACTGTGCATAGCCCTGTGTATTCTGATTTAAATCAATTCCTCATAATGTAAACGTCGTTGAAGAATTGGTTTCTTTAATGTTCTGTTTATCTGCTACATCATTACTCACGCAGATCCACTTTTTATGAATCACACTATGTGTAAATTTGAATAGCTACTTTGGCATTTATTTGTTTTTAAATATTAATTTGAATGTTATTAAAAGTACATTTTTCCCATTTGCTTATATTGCCTTGGCCTTTTGATCGGGGTTGTGAGTGAGAATGGATCCTGGACCAACTCACCTACTCTTTTTACAAACAAGCAAACCATTCAGACAAAGAAATAAATAATGTCTTGATGAATCCAATTGGGATTGTCTTTTGAAATCTTTAATAAATCACACTTGCCATTTTATAACTGTCTTCAGCCACATTCCTAAATATCTAAACATCTAGGCACCCTGCATATTAAGGTGCCATATATTCCCATTTTGTAACTTAAATACAAGCACTCAGGTCACTCCAAGGCAAGTACAAATATGACTCAGTCGTTGTTCATGCTGGTGTGAATGACCTGAGACGTACCTCCCTAGACTACATGAAAAGAGACATAGAGGAGCTCTCTGAGCATGTAGCCCAGGCTGGTATGACCCTGACCTTGAGTAGCATCTTACCCTCACCAAGAATGATGCCACAATATGAACACAAGATGATCAATTTCAACAACTGGCTTAAGTATTGGTGTCATTCAAAGGGGATCCAATGCCTGTCAGTCTGGGATGACATGCTCAACAAGCCACGATGCTTCGCTAGGGACGGCTTGCACCTGTCACCCCTGGGCTTTCAGATATTGGCAAAGGCTCTTGCCACCCCCATAGTGCCTTTTTTAGGCAAGGTTCAAAAGACAAACCCACTTCCATAGGTATCACAAGGTATAAGAAACTAAGAGTAATGCTACTCAATGCCAGAAGTCTAAATCTCAAGATGCATGCACTCGAAACTCTCCTTAGCATGGAGAACATTGATATCTGTGCAGTAACAGAAACCTGGTTCAAGGCTCCCGAGAGCACCCCAGCTCTACCAGGTTATACCTCATACCATGCTTTTTGGCCCCAAAACTTGGACCGAACCACAAAAGAAGGGGGAGTATCAATATTCGTCAAAGATACCCACACCTCCAGGTTGGTGGCACAGCACGAAGCATCAGAGACTATCCATGTGCAACTAACAGTGGGTAAAACTGCCTTTCAGTTTATAGCCTGCTACAGACCACCCTCCCAAACCCAGGAACCCCACTCGGCCTTCCTGAGAACACTGGAAAATATGAAGGTCTCTCCAAACACCATTATATTGGGCGACTTCAAGCTACCCAAACATAGACTGGGAGCATTACTCTAGCTCCAACACCCTAGCCCAAAGGTTCCTAGAATTTATAAACTCAAATGCTATGGAACAACTTGTTACCACTCCCACAAGAGGGGAAAACATACTAGACCTGATCATCACCAACATGGGGGCTCTATGCTACAGACCAGAAGTGTATCCCTCACTGGTAAGATCAGACCATAGACTAATCTCACTGGATATTCACATCCTGACCCCACCCCCTGCCCAGAAAACCACAGTGAAAAATTTCTCTAAAGCAAATTTCACACTCCTCAAAACCGAGGTGGAATCCTACAAAGCTCCTGGGCCTGTGGAAAATACGTCCCAGACCGCAGAATCCTTTATAAATGCATTCTATGAACACCTTCAGGAATGCATGGATCATGCAATCCCAAATAAAATCAAGACCCAATCCTCCAAAGGCAGGCGTCCTGTCTGGTGGACCCCAGCCATAAACAAACTATACAATAGAAGGAGGAAGCTACTACATGATAGAGCAAAATCCCAAAAAGGGAAGGCATCTCTGCTCAGTATTAGCAAAAAACTATGGGCACTCATAAAATCGTCTAAGGCCAGCTTCGAGAGAAAAATTGCACAGGACACTAAGGATAATCACAAGGCTTTCTTTAGTTATGTTAGGAACTTGGGTAGGAATTCCCAGATATGCTCAGAATTAGTCCAAAATGACAAAAAATACACCAAACCCACAGACATTGCCAACATCCTAGCTGACAGGTTCAGCACAAACTCCCCCCTCCCCACCAAAAGGTCAAATATCTATCCCAGCAGAGTGCTGCCCCCCTGACATCTCAGATGCTCAGGTAAGAGCTGCCCTCTCCAAAGCAAAAAACACAGTATCAATGGGACCAGACGGTGTCCCGGGCTGCACCTACATGAACTCCAAGAAGAGCTAAACCCAAACATAAAACTACTGTTCAATCTCAGCCTTACAACAGGATATGTACCCAAAGAGTGGCGTACAGCAACAATGGTCCCTCTCCACAAAGGTGGTGCCTCAACGGATCCTGGAAACTATCGCCCCATAAGCCTGACTAGCTTGGTCTGCAAAGCTATGGAAAGGATCATCATGGACCTCATAAATAAAGATATTGGGGACCTACAGACTCTGGATCCTACCCAGTTCAGCTTTGTTAAGGGCAGATCCTGCCTCTTAAACCTGGTCGATTTCTTTGAAACAGTCACCAAGGCCATTGACGAGGGGAAGGCGGTCCACACAACCTACCTGGACCTCGCAAAAGCCTTCGATACAATACCCCACTCAGGCATTATAGATAAGCTCACCAGCTTAAATTTAAATGCCTATGTCATTAGATGGGTTGAAAACTGGCTCAAAGACAGAACCCACATCTTTAGAATTGCTGGAGCCATGTCAGACTCCAAACCAGTTACAAGTGGCATCCCACAAGGCTCAGTCCTGGGACCTCTCTTGTTTGGTATATATTTCTCGGAGGTACAGGCCAACATGGAAGGACTGTGGCTGACCAAGTTCGCAGATGACTGCAAACTAGGAGCCATAATCGACTCTCCAGCCAAAACAAGCATCCTACAAAAGGGACTCATAGAAACAGACAACTGGTGCCAGAGCCATGGCCTCAAGCTAAATGCCAAAAAGTGTACAGTCATCCCCTTTGGCAAAAACAAAGTGCCCACAAATTACCACATAGGTGGTAATCCATTAAGTACAGAAGAAGTAATTAGGGACCTGGGAACCCAAGTTGATAGCAATCTCTCATTTGAAAACCACGTGGCCAAAGTGGTTAGAAAAACATTTTATATAGCCCACCTAATCATGAAGGGATTCACATCTAGATCAGGGGAGGTCATCGTGCCTCTTTACTCATCCCTCATCAGGCCCATAATTGAGTACAATGCCCCTTTTGGGATGTACCTTTCCAGACACCTACAGCAACTGGAAAGACCCCAAAAGTACCTCACCAAGAGGATCAAAGGGCTCAATCAGATGCCATATGCTGCCCGGTTAAAGAAACTCCAGCTCTACTCAGTGGCATACCGCCTGCTCAGAGGCGATCTGTGCCTGACGTATAAAGCCATGTCCAACCCGGAATTAATGGACATGCTGCACCTCAGAAAATCCAAATCTCATCGAGCTACGCTCGAGACTTGAACCTCAGCACTGAAATAAATAGGACATGCTGGAGGGACAGATTCATAACCCAGAAGCTCCCTTCACTCTGGAATAAAATCCCAGTCCAGGTTAGGCAGAGTCCCTCATTCACTCTCTTCAAGAGGAATCTTGATGAGTGGATGGGAGATCGTAGGTTTACCCCGGGTATCACTTCTGTGTCACTGTTAGACAGAGGCACAGTATACTAACCTCGAAAAAGGGCATAGCAAAATTCATTTAAAATTGGTGGCGAAAGCCAAACACACTCTGGCTAGGCTTATAAATGCCCTAGGGCAGATAACCTAGTATGAACCTATGAACCTATGATAAATACAGGTTTGGGAAAATCAGTGAAAGTTATAGCCGTCTTTAAGATGTGATCTCAGCACTGTCAGGAAGTTATGTATTTCCTGCTTATCCCTTATTTGTAAGAAAACTCAGAGATGGAACTACAGTTTT
The DNA here is from genome assembly GCF_019279795.1 of Protopterus annectens. Taxonomy (NCBI): domain Eukaryota; kingdom Metazoa; phylum Chordata; order Ceratodontiformes; family Protopteridae; genus Protopterus; species Protopterus annectens. The sequence continues at coordinate 1,441,560,386 of NC_056735.1, read as the reverse complement.
TCTTATGGCTGTTTGCCGCTGTACTTACTAGTGATGTTTTAGAATTGTCAGTGTGCATACACAATGCACGTTCATTCACAAGTTGTTTGGAAGCTCCATGTAGCTGCTAGGTTCTAACTGAATTCAGGTAATCACTTAGCTATCACATGATTTGATTAATGACATACTGTCTCTGTGAGTGTGTGTGTCTGTGTGTGTGTAAGACAGAAAATTAATATATAAATGTACTAGTAACTTTTAAGGGCTAATACAAATTGACATTGTGAAAGGAAAACCTGACAATTTGTCAAACCCCTCCAAAGCAGATTAATTTCAGTAATTTTGTATGACTTCACTAGAAGTATACACTTAAACTCTGTATAAAGAACATTATTAGATATTATTTTTTCTACCTGTTCATAATATACTGTGTTCTATTGTACTCTACTATATTGTGTTAAAAACACAGTAACAAGTGTTGTAGGGCTCAATTGTCATTGTTATTTGCATGTAGAACCAGCACAGTATACTTTAGGTCTTTCCTTATAATATGATGCCTAGAACAATAAAGCCACTTTCAGCCACTATATTCACTCCCTGATGAATTACTTAAAAGTAGATTTGCTGAATCAGTAAACCTCATAAGGGGAAATGCTGCAGTCTGAATCATTAATGTGAAACATACACTACAAATGAAAGTCTAAACTAGAATAACTTTGTCATACTTTGTCACCTCAAGATTGCCCCCCTTCTCTCTCTAGAGGAGAATTTATGGCACAATTTCACTGCTATATTGACCAGATAAACTGCTTGTAGTGCCTTGCTAGTAAGGAGGTAAAGAGCTGGGATAGTCCTGCTGCCTCGAGTCTGTTGACAAGTGAGGAAAAACCCAAGGTTGACATGTCCATTACACACCTAACTTTGGGACACATTGAGTATGTGCAGGGAGCCACGGCTTACATGAAGAAAATGATGGCTGCCTTTAGCGAAGTGTACACAATTGGCTGTGTCCTGTAGGGCTGCAGGATGGTGGGAACTATGGGAGTAAGCATGTAGCGACTGGTAAAAGATCCCTATAGTAGAGTAATGTTAATCACGTTTATTTTGTACACTTTAGATTAATCTTATTGTATCCTTTTGTATGATCATTTTCTTATGTTGTCAACGTCTCAGTACGCTGGGGAGGCACAGTGGAACAGAGTACAACATTGTTGCCTTACAGCCTTTGTACAGAATCTGCATGTCATCCCTGTGTTCACAATGATTTTTTCTGGGTGCTCCAGTTTCCTCCCACATTCTAAACATACTCTAAATTGGCCATACATGTGAATGTGCATGCATGTGTGCTGCATAGAAGATCAGCTGTGGCAAGGCCAGCAACCTGGTGGTGTGAACATTCGCTCCAGGTATTTTCACTTTTGAAGTGACACTCCAACACCATGTGCAAAAATGTGAAAAAGGTGTTGTGGATGGACAGGTCTCAGTTCATTTGAGTTTACTTTATCTTAGGTGCTGCTTTTTAGAATGAATTCATGTAACACAGAAACACGGAGAAGTTGATTTTTTTTTAATATTCTCTTTTATCCACATTTATGTCGTCTCATAGGTAGTATAAACAGTGGATATAAAAAGTTTACACACCCTTGTTAAATGCCAGGTTTTTCTGGTATAAAATTGAGACCACAATAAATAATTTCAAAACTTTTCCGACCTTTAATGTGACCTATAACCTGTACAATTCAATTGAAAAACAAATCTGTTAGGGGAAAAATATAAAAAATAAAAAACGCACAATACGCAGATTGCACAAGTCTGTACACACAAACTAATATTTTGTTGTGTGTGCACACCCTTAAACTAATACTTTGTTGAAGCACCTTTTGATTTAATTACAGCATTCATTCTTCTTGGGTAGGAGTCTATCAGCATGGCACATCTTGACTTGGCAATATTTGCCCACTCCTCCTTGTAAAAGTGCTCCAAATCTGTCAGATTGCAAGGGCATCTCTTGTGCACAGCCCTCTTCAGGTCACCCCACAGATTTTCTATAAGATTTAGTTCTGGGCTCTGGCTGGGCCATTCCAAAACTTTAATTTTCTTCTGGTGAAGCCATTCTTTTGTTGATTTTGATGTATGTCATTATCATGTTGAAAGGTGAAATTCCTCTTCATCTTTAGCTTTCTAGCAGATGCCTGAAGGTTTTGGGCCAAAAGTGACTGGTATTTAGAACTGTTCATAATTCCCTCCACCTTGACTAAAGCCCCTGTTCCAGCTGAGGAAAAACAACCCCAAAGCATGACACTGCCACCACCATGCTTCAACATGGGGATGGTGTTCTTTTGGTGATGCAAAGTGTTGTTTTTTGCGCCAAACGTACCTTTTGGAATTGTGGCCAAAAAGTTCAACCTTGGTCTCATCAGATCATAACACATTTTCCCACATGCTTTTGGGAGACCTGCTGTATTGTTTTGCAAATTTTAGCTGGGCCTGGATTTTATTCTGTGAAAGAAAAGGCTTCCGTCTTGCAACCCTACCCTATAGTCCAGACATATGGAGAATATGGGAGATTGTTGTCACATCTAGTTAACAACCAGTACTTGCCAGAAATTCCTGCAGCTCCTTCACTGTTGCTGTAGGTCTCTTGGCAGCCTCCCTGACCAGTTTTCGTCTTGTCTTTTCATCAATTTTGGAGGGATGTCCAGTTTTTTGCAACATCACTGTTGTCCCATACTTTCTCCACTTTTTGATGACTGTATTCACTGTGTTCCGTGGTATATCCAATACTGTGGACATTTTTTTGTACCCTTCTCCTGACTGATACCTTTCAACAATGAGATCCCTTTGATGCTTTGTATGCTCTCTGCAAACCATGGCTTTTGCTGTAGCAGGCAACTGAGTAAATGTCAGGAAAATCCTACTAGGACAGCTGAACTTTATTTGGGGTTAATCAGAGTCTTTTTAATTGATGGCAGGTGAGTACCCAAGAAGACTGAATGCTGTAATTAAATCAAAAGGTGCTTCAACAAAATATTAGTTTAAGGGTGTGCACCCACAACAAAGTATTAGTTTAAGGGTGTGCACATTTATGCAACCAGCGTATTGTACTTTTTTTATTTTTTATATTTTTCCCCTAACAGATTTGTTTTTCAATTGAATTGTACAGGTTAGAGGTCACATTAAAGGTGGGAAAAGTTTTGAAATGATTTATTGAAGTCTCATTCTTTTATATCACAAAAACCTGGCATTTTAACAGGGGTGTGTAAACTTTTTATATCCACTGTATGAATGTATATATATATATATATATATATATATATATATATATATATATATAATTGTTTAGTTTTGTAGACTTTTAAAGTGTTTAAAGTGCAATTAGTTGAGTGAGCAACTTTATTATTTTTAGATATTTAATATACAGCATTTTGCGTCTTGCGTAATGAAGATGTGACATTTCATAGAGAATCCATGGCATGTTTAGCTGAAAATCACTTTCAGTGGCACTGATGGTGGTCACTGTAATCTGGAACTATCCTTTTCTCTGTGGCGCAGTAACCTCAAACATGATAATAATAAGTAGGGGAGTACAGGCAACATAATCCTGAATATAGCAGGGTAACTGTATTTTAAAATTATTCAGATGCCATTTTGAATGTCTGTTCATTAATAATACCATATGGTGTTGTTGCATTCTCACAAATGGTGTGCATCCATATTGTAAGGCTAAGTTTCTAACTTACTTTAATGAAAATAATTTCAAATGTAATATCAGTAGTTCATGCTTTTCTATGGAAAGCTATGGGTCTGTTGTAATAAATAACTAAATATATGTAATTTCAGCTATTTAACATATTTAGAATAGTGTTGTTTAGTGTATGTGTTACAAAGGAAGCAAAGGAAGGTATCATCATTATTTTGTAGGCTAAAATATTAAGCTGATTAATAAAAATGATAAAAGAAGTATGTTTTTTTTGATAAAAACAGTTGTTAAAGATAAAGTCAGAAACTAATAACTCAAATTTTAAACTACAGAATTTTAAGTTAATTCAGCTTAATGGTGTTGACTAGTAACACAATTATTGAGGTATGATGAATTATTCCCACTTATAGACTTGTAGTGCAATTAGGAAGAATATAGTTCAGCTACGTATGTAACAGTATAATTTCTTGAAATCTGGTTCATAGAATCACATGTTAATGAACAAACTTCAGCAAACCCAGCCTTTTGAAATGAAGCTGGATTCAATATCAAGTCTTGTCTGAGTGATAGACCTCCTTATAGCCCCATGTTGTAAGCAAACATGGCAGGGGTTACTAGTAACATTTGCCTACTTCAGTGGTTTCAGAATACAAACTACTATGGTACTGGGTGGACAGTAACAAGCAGAACGCAGAGGGATTTGTGACCAACAAACTGCTGCTCTTTTACTGAACCCTGCTGAGTGGTGGTGTGATTTAGGGCTCACTTTACTTACTGGTATGTGCAGGTTATAACCCATAAATGAAGAGACAAGGTAACCACATGGGTCTTATCAAGTTCATTGGTCAAAATATGGTTCAATAAAGATAATGAAGCAGCTTATGCACCACCAGAAAGATATTACATTTAAAAATATCTATGGCTGAAATGCTGACACAGAAAATTGTAACATGGCCAGAACGTAAAAACCTTGAGTCATCATGAAGGATTGACCTTATATTTCCATAACCTTTACTGACAGTAATCATTCACATTATTATACCACAGTAAAACTACTAAAAATTCTGTGTGGTGATGTTTTGTTATATTGCTTTGTTTTGTTTTGATTTTTCCAGCTACTGAAATTTTCTACTGTACCTGCAGGAGTGTGTATCATTAACTAGTGAGCAAAGAGATGTGTGTTCATACTGGACAGTTTTCGTACATGCATTTTAAGATAGTTCTTTTGGGTCTGGGGTTTTGCAGCATTACCTGGCATACACACACACACACACACACACACACACACACACACACACACACACACACACACACACACACACACAGATGCACACACACACACACACACACACACACACACACACACACACACACACACACACGCATGCACACACATACATGCACACACACACACACACACACACACACACACACACACACACACACACACACACACACACACACACACAAACACACACATACACACACACACACACACACTCTGGTTCCTAACAGTCCCTTAACCTGTTTATCAAACAAAGCTTATTAGTGCAACAATCAAGTGCTTCATCTCTTTGTGCCACAGAGCTGACAGATGGCTGAGTCATCATCATCTTCGTCATCATCACCCTTTTTCACATTTTTATAAATAGGGTTGAAGTCTCATTTGTCTCAGTGCCGCACTTCTACATTCTTCGACATTCATGCCTGACTGTTGCAGGTCTTTTGTCAATCCATCCAGCCATCTCTTTGCTGGATGCCCTCATTTTGTCTTACCTTCTTCCTGTCTGTCCAAATCTTCTTGACCAAATTGTCTTGTGCCTGAACCACTGCCACATCCACTGTAATATTTTATTTGACCTTCTCTGTAATTGGAGCTGTGTGGGCTTCTGCTTTGATAGCCTGATTTTGTCTTCTGTCCCACTGTGTACATTCAGCTACATGACTCAGGTATTCTTCATCTCCATCACCTCTACCTTCCTCAACTGCTGTGTCATCATTACCCCGATTTCTGTACCATACGATAGTACTGGTCTCACCACTGTTTTGTATGTCTTACTTTTCAGCTTCTTTGGCATTTTTCACTCATACACTACCTCTGACATTCTATGCCAGTTGGTTGCAGCTCCTCTGATTCTAGCTTTAACCTCCTCATTCAGAATTCCCTTATCCTCAACCACCCCTGCCAGGTAATTCAAGATGTTAACCTTTTCCATTCATTTCCTTTCTATCAAATTCTCAGCATCTTCTGATTCCCCATTTTCTGCCATTACAACTAGCTTTTATCTGTACACAGTTTCATCCAAATTGCAGACAGTTTTGTATTCCATTCCCCTATCATTTGTGAAGTTCTTGCTCAGAATCTGCCTGTAATGCCACAGCAAATTTGCTGATCTGTCCCCTTCAACCTGTATGCTAATATAATACATCACCTGTGTGAACAGCAGTAGGCTCAGAGCAGAACCCTGATGTATAACAACCCCCACTGGGAACCTTTCTGCCAGTCTGAACACTGTTAGTACTTCTATCACTGGGTCCTTGTACATAGCTTGTACTAATTCTGCAATGTTTGTGGGACTTCAGACCATCCCAGGACTGCCAAATCAGCTTTTTTGAGACCTTGTCATATGCTTTCTCCACGTCTAGGAATGCCCACTTGGACGTTTTCATCTTCTCTAGCTTATTCTCAACTGTTTGTCTCACTGCAAACATTGGGCTGGTTGTGCTGCATCCTTATCTGTATCCAGATTGCTCATCTCCATCTTACTACTCTGTGTATTCATTTATCAGTCCCCCATTCCAGGACTTTTATAAGATATGACAGGAGTTTGATACCTCTGTTCTGCCCATAGTTACGAATGTTCCCTTTGTTCTTGTACATTGGCACTAGGATGCTTATTGCTTTCCCTGACTTCATTTTCCTTTGTGCTGTTCTTCTAGGATGGGTTCCTCTTTGTATTTTATATTGTAGGCTGTGTATGAGGCAGTCCTGGCATCCCTTATGAAGAGTGTCTGATGACTATTACTTTCATATTTCTGGCTTTGCCTTGTAACCTGATAGTGTCTTTGTGTTATCTACTAATTCACTTTCCAGATGCTGGCAGGGTGCCTCTGATTCCTTGTTCTTTGCTATTGAAACTACTTTCTTAGCCTTTTTGTCAGCCAACCAGTCAGTATTCCTTCTTAGCCTGGTACGTCTTTTCTGTCTCTCACTTTTTCCTGCACTTCTGCATTCCACCACCAGCTTTCCTCACGTACCTTATTTCCATACCTGGCCTGGTTACATAACTGTTGTGTAGGCCTCACACATGCTGTTTTGAGGCACTGCCATTCTTCTTCATTTCCACCTATTTCTACTTCTTCTTCTTCTTCTTCCTGAGATGCAAGAGCCCTGGGTATCTTCTTGAACTCTTTTGCATTCTCTGCAGCCAACTTCCAGGCCTTCAGCCTAGTATCTGTTGGCTTTAGAGCCTTCTCTGACCATTTATTGCAGCTGACTTTAGCAAACAGTGGTTCATGCTGCTGTCCAACTGTTTCAGTGGGGATGACTTTGCAATCACTGATTCCACCCAGTACCTTTTCCTTAACAGGAGGAAATCTAGCTGAGTTGTATGTTGGCTATTCTTGTATGTGATCTTGTGACTGCATCCATCAGTGAACCATGCTTTGGTCACCATCAAGTCATTTGCCAGACAGAAGTCAGGAATTGCCCCTTCTTTATTCCTGTTGCCCCACCCATGTGGACCCAGACAGTCCTCATATTCTGTTCTGTCCATCCTGCTATGTGGACTCAGGTCCCCCATTAACAACAGCAATTCATGTAGTCCTGCTTTATTTAGTAGATCCTACAGTGGCTGCCTGAATGCACTTTTTTCTCACTATCATAACTCTACTAAGGGGCATAGACTGAGATTATCCATAGTACCCTATCTGGACATGTATTATGTCACTTATTCTGATGACATCACTCATTATGTTTTGAAGCCTCTCCCTCACCACAATTCCCACACCATTTCTAATCCGCCTTACCCCTGAGTAGTAGACTCTGGATCCCAAGACAAGTGGCTTTGTGGCACTGGCCTTCCATCTTGTGCCTTGGATATAAAGGATGTCCATCCTCCTCATTACCATCATGTCACCCACGTCCATACTGCATCCTGTCAGTGAATCTTTACTAAGTGTAGCAATTATTAGCTCATATTTGGTAGGTTGATTGGTTTTATGCCCAGCTTTCTCACAACTGAGCTATCTCAGGTAACTCAGGCTGAGCGGCTGGGCACCCAATAGGTTATTGACCCAGGGCTGCTGGATTTTTGGCAGGTACACACTGGCCAATAGAGGCACACAGAGTGCTTCCACCTTTAGCACGGTTCCCTGATATAGGGCGCAGTAGAACAAGTCCTCAACCGACTTATCACCAGCAAATACCCATGCCCATTTTTGGTTACATTAATCAACATGACTAAACCACTGAGAGCCAGTTTTAACACCACTTTGTAGCTAGCCCTAACATAGTAAGTAGCCTGTGTTTGTGTTTCAGTATTTAGAGGATACTGCATACTACGGTTGATGCCCAAAGCTGTTGGTCTTTACAGCTCTTCCACCACTAGCCACAGTATAGAAACTGTTCTGCAGCCCAACTCAGTTCTTGGTTGAGTTTTTGAGGTGAAGACACCCAGCATGTTTTTGGGAGGTGGGAAGAACCCCTCAGCTACTCAGAGAGAACTTGAAAATTCCATATAGACAATAGCCGGAGGTCAAGCTTGAACAGCTGAGTCACCCATTCTAGAGACACAGTCAGTGAGAAACCTCACTAAACCCAAATGAGGAATATGCTGTAAGTTAAGCTAGTCTGCTCTTGTCTGTGACCTTCAACCATTGGGTTGACTACAAAATCAGGCAATAAGCATTTTTTAACTATTTTTGAGTGGCTTGCACTGATTTTAAACAATTTTGCATTTTGTTAATCTTTTGGATGGAACTCAGGAAGCTAGTTTTACTTGGATAAGAGGAAGGAAATTGTAGTGTTCTGAATGTCTGATTGTTGGATACCAGACACTTTACAAAGCTTGTTTCTATTAGTCAATATACAGTGTTGTACAATATTATGCTTTTCTGAGTAGCTTAAGTTGAGCTGCTCTTTAAATTGACAACAAAACAAATGCAATAGTGTAGAATGTTACAGGGACTGCATGCAGTGCAAGGGTGTAAAATGTTACAGGGACTGCATGCAGTGCAATGGTGTAAAATGTTACAGGGACTGCATGCAGTGCAATGATGTAAAATGTTACAGGGACAGCATGCAGTGCAGTAGTGTAGAATGTTACAGGGACTGCATGTAGTGCAATAGTGTAAAATGTTACAGGGACTGCATGTAGTGCAATGGGGTAAAATGTTACAGGGACTGCATATAGTGCAATGGGGTAAAATGTTACAGGGACTGCATGCAGTGCAATGATGTAAAATGTTACAGGGACTGCATGCAGTGCAGTAGAGTAGAATGTTACAGGGACTGCATGTAGTGCAATAGTGTAAAATATTACAGGGACTACATGTAGTGCAATGATGTACAATGTTACAGGGACTGCATGTAGTGCAATGATGTAAAATGTTACAGGGACTGCATGCAGTGCAGTAGAGTAGAATGTTACAGGGACTACATGTAGTGCAATAGTGTAAAATATTACAGGGACTGCATGTAGTGCAATGATGTAAAATGTTACAGGGACTGCATGTAGTGCAATGATGTAAAATGTTACAGGGACTGCATGTAGTGCAATGATGTAAAATGTTACACGGACTGCATGAAGTGCAATGGTGAAAAATGTTGCAGGAACTGCATGTAGTGCAATGATGTAAAATGTTACATGGACTGCATGCAGTGCAATGGTGTAAAATGTTACAGTGACTGCATGCAGTGCAATGATGCAAAATGTTACAGAGACTGCATGCAGTGCAATGATGTAAAATGTTACAGGGACTGCATGCAGTGCATTGATGTAAAATGTTACAGGGACCGCATGCAGTGCAATGATGTAAAATGTTACAGGGACTGCATGCAGTGCAATGATGTAAAATGTTACAGGGACTGCATGCAGTGCAATGATGTAAAATGTTACAGGGACCACATGCAGTGCAATGATGTAAAATGTTACAGGGACTGCATGCAGTGCAATGATGTAAAATGTTACAGGGACTGCATGCAGTGCAATGATGTAAAATGTTAGAGGGCTGTAAGTGGTTTGTTTTCTCTCTTTTTTAGCTTATATTCTTCTCTGATCCATGGTTACTTCAAGAGTCATTATCTGGCCAGGTCTGCCCTTCGTAACATGCTTCTGCTGAGGTGTTTGTATAACAGATCCTTACAGTACCCAGTCCTGCTGAGAGAGTACAGATGCTTTGAATTAATTGCTGTATTGTTGCATTATGCCTTTGGTTGCCTAATCAGTGAAAACATATATTCCAGTTCCTAAACAGTGTAAACTTGTTTTCCAAATGACAATACAAATTATTGTTACACTGTGTGTGCCATTACATTGGTGTAATGTGGTGTTTTATCCATACCTGTCATCTTCTCAGCATAAATGTGTGGTAGCCATACCACCTATCTCCTCAACATATATATTCTGCAACATCTAAGACAGTCTCCTCTTGACAGACGTCAGAGTAGCCTGTGTTTGCATCCCCCTTTGACAGACAACTGAGTAGCTTGTGTTTGCATCCCCTTTTGACAGACAAGTGAGCAGCCTATGTTTGCTATTTCACACAATGTTAATGTTGTGCTGTAGAATTCTTGAATTATAATGTTATTAATACTTCCTTTCTTGTGGGTAATAGTGTTATTGTGTTCCTACTAGAATTTGCACACTTTATACTTGTGGTATCACTGTCTTTTTGACTGATGAAGTGTGGTCCTACTTGTCCTTGTATAACTTGTACATTATTTTTACTACTAGTACATTGAGGTAACTGCCTACCTTATAAATTGTATGTACTACTAGTACATTAAGGTAACAGTATACCTTATACATTGTTTTTACTACTAATGTATTAAGGTGACAACACACCTTATATGCTGTTTTTGCCACTAGTGAATTAAAGCCTTCGCAAAATAAATAAAACCTGCTTTAACCAGATAAGGCATCATACAGTCTAATTCAATGTACCTTAACCACCTATCTGTTGTAGCTTCTACCTGTCCAATTTGTCTGGCTAATAGGGGGTTCAGTCTACATTTACCCCTTCAGTAGTCAGCATTTAACACTTGGTATTATTAGGCAGTGTAGCATCAACCTGATACTTACAGACAACTAGCTACTACTAAATCAACATGACACCATTTGTGAGAAGTATAAATTTCTACACCCTCTCACCTAAACAAATAGCCAGTAAACTTCACAAAAGCCCACCCCCTCCAATGCGTGAATGTATCATACCCATGTGCACTGTATCTGTTAAGAAATCACTCCCTAATCTTCATAGAATCAGGACAAACAAACCTCAGCCCCACACCATTACCACAACACCATGACCCTCATCCTAGCACACAAAATATAAAGTCAGTTAGTTCAGAGGAGCACAAAATTGCAAACTCTAAACCATCTACTTCCCTAAGTCTGCACTTATAAATGGAAATGTTTTAGTAACTGGTGGTACACACAACTCTTCCCCAGGCTGGATTAGAATAGTGCTGTAGTCAGTTATCTTTAAATTGCCAAGATCTTTAACATTACAAGAACTTCAGACTCCTTCAGACTGAATGATTACAACTATAGCCTGATAGTGGCTCACATGAGTGTGAATGATTTGAGGTGTTTAACCCAGAGGTTCATACAGAGAGACATGCTAGATCTCACTATGCATGTGTCTAATGGTGGAAAGACTCTGGTGCTGAGTGGAATTCTACCTATTGCTCTCAGTCTTCCTTCCCAAAGTGTGAAAAACTGCCTCTCATAATATGGTTGTTGTTGTTGTTGTTGTGTCTTTTGGCTTTTCTTGGTTAGGGGTTGCCACAGCGGAACTCCGGTCCGCTAATGATTGACAGTAGATTTTTACGTGCCGAGTTGCCAGCTCTGACACACAACCTTCAATGAAGGTACACCCATTCACACATGTCTCCACACAGAAGACGCTCTAGCTGAGAATCGAACAGGACAGCATCTTACTGTGAGGCGACAACGCTACTGCAGCACCACCAATGGAAAAGATGTGGAACACTTATTAGCAGCATACTAAAACTTTCATCTAGGAAGCTCACACGATGGCTAAATATATTATTTATATTCATAAAAAACAGATATTTTGATGAGTTATTATGATTTATTAATATATACCATGGATATAATTAAAAAAAAAACTCTTAACCCTGAATATGTGATAAATCTTTTTAATGGAAGTGCAAGTAACACAAACATTTTAGACTCAAAATGTGGAATGTTCGTCATAATGAGGTGTGCTTGAAAGATATAATTTGAACATCACCCAGAATCATGCCAAGATTTAAAGATAAGAGAACTGGCTTTAATAATTGAGTAATTTGTCAGTATCACTCTTGAGATACGGTGGGTTCACTATGTGTCAGTTTGAGAATGATATGATTGACAGGCCTACTTGCTTCTGCACCTTTCATATAATGGCTTCTGTATACTGGCCAAATCTTTTCCTGACACTGTAGTGCCTTTTTAAGGCAAAGTTAATCTTCTGGGCATCCAAACAAAGCAAAAAAAATGCATCACAAGATCATAATCCTTGCCACATCAAGGTTGTTCTACTCAATGACAGAAGTTTAGATACTAAGCTGCCTGATTATGAAGTCCTTCTGCAACCTGAACACATCCATATTTGTGCAGTAACAAACGTGGTTTCACTGCAAAGACAGCACTCCTTCTATATCAGGGTTCAGTCCTATCACACTTTCAGACCTAGAGATAGTTGTAGGGGAGTATCATTATCTGTCAAATAGTCTATTTATCTCCAGACAAATTCCTTGTGAACTTAAAAAAAAAAAAAGTTGTTGAAGTCTAAATCACTCCAAACAAGTTAACGTATCAATTCATATCCTGCTGAAGATACTCATGTATACCTTTTGATGACTGTGAAACACTTCCAAATATATTAGATGAATTGTCCGTAAATCACTACACAATTATGGGAGGGGGATTTCAGTATCTCCCTTTTAATTGGAAGACATATAACCCTAATGGTAAGAACTCCCAATTGTTCTTTAATTTAATAAATGCAAATTCTCTGTAACAAATAGTCAACTCACCAACCAGGGTCCTAATATTCTGGAGCGTGTCCTAACCAACTTTGACTCCTTCTGCACCCCACCTATTACATGTACTTCACTGGTCAAATATGGTCTTCCTTGTCAAAAAACATTAAAAAAATCTTTATCAAAAACTTTAAGAGCTTTAAAAAGGCAAGCCTCTTAAAACTTCTTGATGAGCTTTCAAAATCCCATTTCATTGCCTCTACACATACCCTCATGCAGCCACAGCTACTATATATATATATATATATATATATATATATATATATATATATATATGTGTGTATATATATATATATATATATATATATATATATATATATATATATATACCTTTCTAAGTGTTACTCACATTTACTAATATGTACAGACCAAGCAGTCCCTAATAGGACCAAATATAACTAGATATATAAAAACAAACTACTTTGAAGGTCTGTCCACAAAAATAAGCTCTACAGTGGAAAGATTTAAATCTTTACCAACAAATGAAAAGGACTCGTTTGTGTGATTCATTTCCCAATGCACACCTAGTCTCTGGAATTAACTACCTACTTATATTAAACAGAGTGAAACCCTTGCCACCCTTAAAGTAAACCTTGATAACTGGACAACTTGATAACAGAGATTGTCTGTGGCCTATCTTCTCTCATGCTTCTGGAAATGAGAGGTGTCATATGATAATGAGTGATGGTAGGGCTTTAATGGGTCTTAGACTCATCTTTTTTATAGCTCCTATGAACTGTAATCTTAAGCCTAAGTTTATCTGTTGTAATGGTTGCCTAACACTAATTACTTTCCTTACCATAATGCAAACCTTCAGGATAGAACTGCACTTAAAATTAAGGTTGCAGTTAGGATGGTCACTGCAGTTCAGGCTATACAATGTTTCAGTTTTGCCAATGTGTGTTATTTCAAACTCAGTGCAACATACAGCTTCATAACAAAGTTTAAAACAACTGCTACATTTTGTATTCAAAATGGAACAGTGCAATCTTTGCTTAAGACATTTTGCAGGGTCCACCAACCCACAGTGCCACCTACACCAGATTTTATGGCCTTCTTATCTATCGTCCAGTGTGCCTTGAAGTGCTACGGTAGCATATTTTACAGTAAGGTGCTACAAGGGCCCCAAAAGGTTCTGAGTGTCCTTTAACATTCTACAAGCTCTATGAACCTATAGGCATATAAAGTGCACAAACATTTCAGTTTCACCTTGTTCGCCAGTGTGTTGGTAACTTGTTCAGCTACATTAGAACAAATAATGAATGTCATTCATTCCATACCTGCTTTTATTGAGTAAGACAGGCTTAATGCTAATTGTCTTTTAACATCTGAAATTCGGGAAAGTATCATTTTGTACTGATGGAACTACTGCCAGTCAGGCTGGGTAGTTATGCAATTAGACTGTTAAAGTATAAATGTTTTTCTTATCAGATATTTACAGTACCATCAGTACTACTTGCTTTCTGTCACTGTTCCATGAAAATACTTTATTTGTTCCGCATCCTTCTCCTTTGACTTGCCCTTTCACCCTACACTGACAGCCTTCAGCCCTTCATTTAATTCTAAAGCTACACCGTTTTGTCACTTCAGCTTCACAGGGTAAGATATTTCAATAATCTGCCACCAAACCTTTCCGCCTTTAGTTATTAAAAATCATACCATTGGCCTTTAAAAATTATAGTTGGGGTGAGAAAGAAGAGCACTTTCATACTTTTCAAAATAAAATGACAAGTTAAGTTCAGTTATTTAATAATGCATATACCCTTAAGCAGCTCTGTTTTTATGAAGTTACAGTAAATCTAGTAGGAGTAAGGCTAAATCTAAGTGTTTAGCTCACAGTGCTGTGTGTAAATCATAGCAATTGAGACATATATCCACTAGATCTTTTATTGAAACGCTGCTTTATATCCTTCAAGAAACTGCCAGCTTGCATTGCAATGCCCTTTGTGCATATTTTCTATATCTTGAAAGTATTTCCATCAGCATTTTTTTTTTTTGTTATTCCTATGAGGTATTTAAAGGTCAGTTTCCTATCTGCTGTTTCTTTTCCAGGAGTTAATGGTGTCTTGTTCACATGGGCCTTCTGCCCTGATGCATTGCAGAGTTCTGTCTTAGAACACTAGGCTTTATTTATTGTAGTTTAAATGAAGTGAAAAACCATACTGAAGACATAGTTCAATAGTACTCAGATGGGATCTTATGTGGAAGTGACTTTCATTTACCATAGCAAGAGGAGGAAAATGAAGAAATGTTTAAAATAAAAAGAAAAGAGAGAGATAATCACTCTAATATTAACCATGAGGCATATTGTTTTAATTTACAGGACCTGCAAGACGGTTTGTTGATGTAACTATAACACGGAACATTTAGAACATTTGCCATTTTCTATGTCCTTTCTGTAACGGTAATGTGTTTTAAAATTCTTCATAGCTTAGTAATGATCTATAGGGAGATAGTACAAATTCTGTTCTGCTTTTGATGCCTTTCTTTGTTCCACTTCAGAATTTGCATTTTCTGGGCTATTGTTCCAAGCATGCCAATCAATAAATAATCACAAACAATCATATGCAGAAACACACACACACATGCCTACATGTACATGCATATACACATATACACACATACATACAAATGCTTACATATACTTGCATATGCATATACATTTATTTATTTATGTTTTTATTTATGTATTTATTTATTTATTTTTAACATTTGTTTACCCGGAAATTCTGAATGGGATAGAGCCCATTTTCAGTGTAGGTCCATGGAGAAATGCTTCAGACGCATGTCTTTGGAATGCGGGAGGTAACCAGAGCACCCAGTGTAAACCCAAATGAATGCAGGGAGGACATGCAGACTCTACACAGAAGGCAGCCTAACTGAGAATTGAACCAGAGAACCTCTTGCTGAGAGGCAACAACACAAACCGTTGTTGTTGCGCAGTGTTGCACCACTGTGCTGCCCCACATGCATAGATATACATGCACACACCACACACACACACACACACACACACACACACGCATGTGCTCACATATACATCATGCTCATACCATCATCTTCATTATGCTAAGCTGTTTATTTCTCCAATGAAGTCATTTACAGTAATATTTAGCAGAATATGACAGCATGAAACCCCACTCTCTTCATTCCCTTTTCATTTAGGGTGAGAGTCAACTTAGAGGGACCACCATTAAGACAGATTTCAAGGATTTAGCTGTTTTAGACTTAACCTCACCATGAATGCCAACTAACATTCTTCAGGGTTCAGCCTGGACTGGGTTTCAGTGAGAGCATCTTATTCACTTTTGGAAAAATTATGTAACCCCCTCACGATTGCTCTACCCCCAAGATCCAGTGTTCCTGAGTAGGCACCAGTCTCCACTAGAGACTCTGTCTCAGGGCTAGGCACCTTGACACATGGCATTGCACCATCCCCTCAGAGAAAGGGTAAGCTGGTACTGCCACGTTATGCCCTCTTCTCACTGTCAGCTCCTGCAGATTGTCAGGCCACTAGGTTAACTTGCATCCCCTAGTTCATTGTCAAGCTTTGTCTCAGCTACTTAATTGGTCTAAATGTCTCTCTCTTTTTAATTTGTCCAGGTCTTTTGGGTCTCTAATATCATGATGGGAATGGACCCCATTCCTAAATCAAAGTATGATTAAAGTTCATGAAATTAGCATTGTTTCAATCTTTGATGTTAGCCAGAAGTGCCCTTCACTGCACCCACAATGTGCCCAGTAATGAGTGCTTCTGTAGCGGTAACATATCTAAGAATGATTGTGACTTCGTTTTTATAAGACCCATTGCTCCTACTACTACTGAATGTCTATAAAATGTCTTTTATGAGGAAAATGATTTTGGTTGGGCTCCTTGAATTCTTTGAAACCAAGCATTTGTACACAGATAAAAGAATATTTAGCTATGCCTTTGACTTTAACTGGCCATTAATCTGATCTCCATTTCTCTGCCACAGAATTCTCTTTTGGTATATGCAATCTGCATTTCCTCCATGCGACTGTGTGAGGGTTTGTCTAATGTTTAGTATAGTCCCACATCCCAAACACATTGTCACTTTGACTGCAATCTTAGTGAGACTGGGAAGACTGAATCTGAAGACACCATATAAATGAACTTGTTTGCTGAGGAAGCAGCAAGCAGCTGAGTGTGGTCAGTACCTGTTATAAGGGTAAATATTGGGCCTACTAGTTAAGCTAGTACTGAGGGGACTTGACAAGTTTAAGAAGGTGCAACTCCTTCCAGCATTAAGCTGAAAGATATCAGTAGCCTCTGCAGTCCACGTCATCATTCATTACTGAATCATGGGCATGTTGCAAGCTTGAAGATACCATGGAAAATGACTGTTGGGTGATCTCAATTCGGTTCTGGTAAGTAGGGCAGTACCTGAGCAAGGTAAGCCTGCACTGTATTCAAGCTGCACTGGACAAGGCTGTGAAAGTAGCGAATACCGCTGTTGAACATGTGCAGCAGCAGCGTCAGAAAAATGTTAGGAGGAACTCCTTATTCTGGTGCCCACCTCCTCCCATCTGAAGGCAATGAATAACATATCATTCTGTTTGTGGTGTATTTTTATTTATTTTATTTTATTTTACATTTGTTGACCGGGCTAGTCCAACTGGATACAAGTCCATTTTCAGTAGAGGCCTGGGGAGATAAGCTCCACTATAATCTACATAAATACGAGACAAACAAAAAGTACAAAACAACAAAAACAACCAATCCAAAATACATAAACTTGAAAATATCCATCAACAAGTTGATTTATACTGTAACTTAATTCTACTGTGGATGAGTACAAATGTTTAGCAAGGCAAAAATACAGTAATGTTTACCATGAGAAAAGTCTTAGATAATTCACAAAGAGGGGAGTGAGAGGATTAATTTACTAAATTCAGCAAGGTGGGTGAGTGGAGGGGAGATGTAGAAAAAAGGTAATACTGGGGGGGGGGGGGTTTGTCTGGGTTAGTACATGGACATAGCCATTGTAATTTTAGTTGAATTTTTAGCTGTTTTTTAAAGAGTGGTAATGATGAGAGAGATGTCAGTTTACTGGGAAGCTTGTTCCAGATCTTCCCCACTGAGTTCGAGAAAAGAGAGTTACCTGCCTTATTGTGGGATTTCTGAATGGTTACCAGTAGTTTATTTGCAGATCGAAGGGTAGATAGGTTTGTGTAGGGGGAGATGAGGTTTTTGAGAATAGGAGTTTTATTAGGCTGGTATAGAATATTATGGGTAATGGAGAGTTGTTGAAATTCAGTTTGGTTATTAAGTTCTAGCCAACCTAGAAGTTTGAGATTTATGGGGAACCTGTAGCAAACCTGGCGATATTGTTATAAGAAGTGATCAATTTGTTTAGGTTGCTTTTGGAAAGATTAGTAAAAATAGGTGAGGCATAGAGGAGGGTGGAGGTCAGATGGGTCTGGGCAATAGTAGCTCTAGCATCTGGGGTGAGAAAGGGTTTTATCCTATACAAGGATCCAAGTTTTCTGTTTACAGTTTTAATTGTAGCATTAATATGTGAATCAAAGTTGAGGTTGTTATCAATTATTACGCCTAAGAGTTTGGTAGTTGGGTCAGGAGCTATGATTGTGCCATCGATGGATGTAATAGAGAAATGAATCGGGGTGGATTTTATAGTAGGAGTGAAGAGTAGTAGTTTGTTTTTTTTTGGCATTTAGGAGTAGGCAACGTTGTTGGAACCAGTTTTCTACTTGGTTAAATACAGTTTGGGTGATGGAGTGCAGTTCAGATGAGGTGGAAGCTTTACAAATCAAAGTGGAGTCATCTGCATATTGTATGCAGGTAGGTAGAGGTAATATAGTGGAAAGGTCGTTAATGAATATGGAGAAAAGTAGTGGTCCCAGGATTGATCCTTGAGGGACACCAAGGGTAATAGGGAGATGATTGGATAGGTTGTTGTCCCACAGGACAGATTGCTGTCTATTGTCCAAGTAGGACTTGAACCATTGTAGTGCTTGTGTGTCAAGTGAGAATGAATTTAGTGTGTTGAGAAGTATTTGATGGTTAACCATATCAAAAGTTTTAGATAGGTCAATAAATAGTGCAGAGGAGAGCATGTTATTGTTACAAAGTTTATTTATACAATCCGTAAAGGATAGGAGGGCAGTGGTGGGATGGGATGGTCTAAAACCATGTTGACAGTCAGCTAGTAGATTATTTTGGAGGATGTGGTCAAGAAATTGTTGATGTATGCATTTTTCCATGATTTTGGCAAGTGGCGATAGTAGGGCTATAGGTCTATAGTTGGAGAGTTCAGTTGCATTACCACCCTTGTGAAGTGGGATTATGTGAGAGATTTTCCAGAGTGAAGGGATGTAGCTTTCGGTTATGGTTCTATTGATTACGATAGAAATGGGATAGGCAAGAACTTTTGCAGCAGTTTGAAGGAATTCAGGTGGTAGGAGATCAGCTGAGGGAGTACAAGGTTTAAGTTTGTGAAGTAGTGTATAGATGTAGGTTGTAGGAATAGGTTTTAGGTGAAAGGTAGGAATAGGTTTTAGGTGAAAGTTAGATGGTAGGGATGTTAGGGTGGATGAGGGGGTAGAGTTAATAGGTGGTAAGGTGTTAGCTAGAGATTGGACAGTTTCTGTAGTTAAAGTCATTGCAATGATCAAAGGCTTTCATAATGACAATGCTGCAGGTGAAGATGACATTCATCCAGAAATGTTGAGTTGAGAGCACTGGAAAAGATTGGGACTGCATGACTAATGCACCTCTTGAGTAATGCCTGCAGGTGGCAGCAGTGCATCCGAACTGGCAAACTGTCTTAGCGATTCCCTTCTTTTTGAGGGGTAATGCATGTAGTGCTCCATCTAAGGAGATGATTATGCAGTTTGGCTAAGAGAGCCTATGCTAGAATGTCACAGAGGAGTGTACACTGGTCATACCTCAGATTCGGCAGAAATAAAATGTTGTATGTCCAAGTTGTAGCATAATGGAACAGTTTCATTCTAGTTACGTTGTGCAGTCCTACTTATACCATAGGTCTCAACCTTCCACTTCCTAAATGCCTTCTATGTGGAGTCTGCATGTCCTCCCTGTATTTGTGTGGGTTTTCTCCGGGTGCTCTGGTTTCTTCCCACATTACAAAGACATACATCTGGAGCATTTCTCCCCGGGCCTCTGCTGAAAATTGGCTTTGTTCCAAGTCGGACTTTCCCATTAAACAAATGTTAAATAAATGAATGAATAAAAATGAGGAACACTGCCTCTCATAATGTGGAACAAACGGGCAAAATATGGAACACTTACTGACAGCTTACAATCAACTTCAACTGGGAAGCTCATAGAATGGTTAAAATGTCATATTTTTACTTATAGAACAGTTATTTTACTAAATTAATATGATACAGTTCAATTTGCCATGGATATCAGTTAAAATAATTACTAACATTGAATGTGTGACAGACCCTTTCAATCTGGAACTTAGATGAACATGAACTTTTTAAGACCCCAAATGAGGAATGTTACTTGTAATGAAGAACACTTGAGAGGTATGCTTTATACTTTTTTAATCTAATCTAGTCTGCATCTGTTTTGCTTACCTGGAAAAGGGTTATGAAAGGCATTAACATATTGTTGGGGGTCCTTTGGTGGTAGTACGGAGCAGTAAGCTGACAGCTGCATACTGTCCAGTCCCTGTATGAACAATGGTGCACTTTATTACAATTCCTGTTTGTAATGTGCAGACATAGGATCTTAAGACTTGGTAAATAATGGGAAAGTGTACAGTTTAGGGATTAGGAGATAGTATTTCTATTATACGAAGATGACAATGTCCTTTTGGTCTCATCAGACCATAACTTTAGACATGTACATAAGCAATTTACTTTAAATTGCCATGTGACTACAGTGAAATTTAGAACCTCAAAGTTCAAGTTCAGGTACTCCCTGAGAAAAGAGAAGATTGTGTTGTTCATTGGGGGTGCAGGGCTACTGCACTTACTGTAGCAATTGAAATACCTTTCTTAACTTTTTTTTGGTCATGAGTGATAGAAAGGGTAACCATGACACTGATTCATGTTCTTATTCATTTGCTACAGTCTTGAGTGAAACAGGATCTGAGTTTTAGAACAAAGTTTTGGGTTACTGGTCAGTCTGCACCCCATCCTTGCTTATGGTCACATGCAGCAGGTACAACTGAAAGAAGGACACCTACAATATAAGTAGCAGAAATTATGTGTTTAAACGGGTGCTAAGCTTACCTACCGTGTCGTAGTTCTGAGTTTTGTAATTTACGAGAGCCTTGAATGGAAAGGATCTAACTGAAGTGGAGTGAATATCTTTTAAGGAATTCTACTGCTGGATCTTTGAACTGTTCTACTCACAGTCCACTGGATGGAGACCCTAGGCAGACCTAGGACACATTGGTGGGATTATATACCTTGACTTGCCTGAAAACACTTGAAAATCCCCAAGAGTAACTGAAATCTCTGGGTGGTAATTGGTAAGTATGGTCTTCCCTGGTTAATCTGCTAACATTATGACCCTTATGGGAAAAAATGATAAGAAGTCAATTTACACAATAAGGACTATTAATTATAGGTACACACCTTTTTTCTGTGAATGTGTCCAAATTAAGACTGATTAGTTATGCCTGACATGGCATCCAAGCCAGAGAGCCATGCTTTGAAGGGGTCTATGTTAAAATTGCGAAGAGCCATTACAACGAACGCGTCTTCAGCAACACATAAAGATTGAGTACACTAAACTGTGAATGGTCAAAACAGCAATTTCTTTCCCTGGGAAAGAATTCACTAGCACCAAACACACACACACACACACACACACACACACACACACACACACACAGTATAAAGCATAACTAATTGCCCCCCCCCCCAACTAAATATACCAACTCCAAGATCGCACTACACTTCGGTAAAGGGCAATGCTATGGCTCAGGCCAAGCAATTTTATTCCCCTGGGGAAAAAAAATGCTGGCCTGAGCCTTCACTATTTTCAGACTTTGGGCTATATGTGTCAGTGAAACAGCATTCGCTGTAATACCGTTTCACCGATTTCATATAGACCCCATTTGAAGATGCTGTTCTCCACTAATTTACAGATATGCACTGTTCTTTCTTTCAGCAGTAATCCCAATAATTCTTCCACCGCTAATGTCAAGAAAGTTGATCTGTTATCAGCAACCTCATTTTCACAGGGAGCTTAACAGAGCTATCCTTCACTTGTTTGAGATTAATAAAGCATTTCTGAGACACACTGACTTCTTCTCTGAACTGATTCGTTATGTTATAACGCATTTCATCTTGTCCATTTTCCTCCTAAAATCAACATTCATGATCCACTTAGAGTATTGGCATTCTTCCTTCCCTTGATGCATGTTTTTATTTGTATTTATTAATTAATTTTTTTATTGAGGGGGTACTATTTATTTCCTTTATGGGAGCCCCCCACCCAAGATATAACAAATCAGAAAATAATAACCACTTTGGGTGGTGCAGAGACATTATTACTGCAGAAAAGATCGATACACAATGAAAACATATTTCCACATTGAGCATTTGCTCAGTCATCAGGAAATCTATCTGGGCAGTCATGGAACTTTTGTACCTTTTTCACCATTACTGAAGTAAAAAGGAACTTTGAAAAACATACACACCTACAAAGATGCTCGACTCCAAATAGCAGAAGTGAAGCTATTTCTCTGTCTGCTCTTTGGTCAGTATGCCAGTGCAGTTTTATGGATGCGTACCAGCCAGCCAAATAGTAAATGTCATTGTATTGAGCTATCTGCATACTGCTCTGTCAGAAGTATATTTGCCAGTGCAGAGTCTGACTTTAGCGTGTTCATTTTGAGAGTCATTAACATCAAATTACATCTAAAATTATTCCATTTGTATGATTTAATATAGTTCACAATGAAGTATCATAAAAACATATCTATATCGGCAAAGCAATCAAGCACATTCATTCATTGTCAAGAAGTGCAGCCTGGCGGATGTCCAGATTCCATCCTAGCTTTAAACGCAATTAGAGGATTCCTAAAACAAGCAGTAGCTGCAGTCTCTGCAGTGCTTCTCCCTTCTGAAAGGTTATAGTCATCAGCATTCGTCAAGAATCCGCTGACCCCGCTCGTCAGGGATGTATCATCATGAATTCCAAGTTTTAGATAGTGTAGGGATGACATAGTATATAATAATAAAATATATGTCATAAAACAAAATTATGAAATAATTTGTTGCCACTTCAGTATGCTTATGCTGTGTACTTTTATTTTTCAATTTATTTTATTTTTCAATTCCTTTGAATTTAGATTCTACTGTTAATCATTCATTTGTGATTCGATGATTCGCTGATCAGCAAGATTCCACAGAAGCATATTTGTATGAAGAAGGCTGTAGTTAGAAAAAAGTTTCTATGAATATCCACCCTTCCTATTCCTGTAACATGGAAGTCTGTACTTCTTCTTCCCCTTTGTGATATAATCAGTATTTGTGTTTTGTCAGGGCCTCAGCAGGGTACACACTTGCTTTTAGGCCAGTAAGATCAGAAGGCTGTGAAGTTTACTCCCACTTCAACTCCTTGGAGTTATGAATTGTTAATACTGTCATTGTAATCAGCATAAGAGGGCTACTGTGTTCCTGAGTTACTGTCCTTTTCATGAAATGTTGAACTAAGCTCGTAGCTGCATAAGATGATGGTTGTACAAACTGACATTAAAAATTCCAAATGAAAAATTAATAGTAGACTTTCATGGTTGCCCAGGCTAAATTATCCCTAGATAGTGTAAATAACACTCCAGTTTTCACCTGAAAATAGGCCATAGGTCTACTGGGATTAGCATATCCAAAAATGTAAGTAAAATAAGTAAATAAATATACTGCAATTTATAAACAAAAAGATTAGTTTAAGTGCTTACAATGATCTTCAAGTAAAACACAAGTCTTCACTGAAACAAATCTTTCAGAAGACTGTACTCATATGTGCCCCTGCCCAATGTAAAATGAGCAATTCCAAAAAAAAAAAGCTCTACAAGAACAAGAAACTGAATGTAGTTGTAATCTTATTTATTTTTTTAATTCCTTCTTTCTGAGCAGAATGTGTTTATTTTGCAAGATTCTTTACTGCTCCTGTAATTTTTGCTGTCATTATTCTTTTACCAAATGGTCCCCTGCATAATCGCTCTTTACTGTCTAATTCTTCTCCCAGGCAGTAGGGACGTACGTGTTGATCATCTGAATTCTCATCCATCAGCATTTGTTTCCATAACCTCCCATATTTGACCATTGATGGAAACAGCTCACTAGCATTGCTGTTTCTAAAACATTTCCACTCATATTACCAGTCCCAGCATAGTCTATTCTCAGGCCGTTGCAGCATGTAATCCATATGATAGTTCAAATCATCTGTATTACAATAATTATTATGCAGTCTTTTATTAATCTAACAACTTTTAACAGTCAGCATGAGGAACTAAAACCCTTATGATGTAAGCAAACTTTACACTTGCATATATTTGTATGCAAAACCAAACACATTTTGTATACTTTCACATCTATTCTCCATTACCGCAACTATTAAAGCTTTATACTTTAACATGAAAACTCTTTACTGTTTGAATTGTTGCATTTATCGGGCCAAAGTACAAAATGTTCACTTTGACCAGTCAACTTAAATAGTTAACTAAGTAAAATAAAATAAAATTAAATTAAATAAATAAAATTTGTCATGACAGCTATCAGCCACATTGCCCAGTTAAATACATTAAACTAGATAAATATTTTCTAGAGTGCATGTCTGTTGCAGCATAAAGATCCTTCATTGCTCAAAGAAAATTATAGTTGCAACTCCTTTTATCATAGTTGTAACTCCCTTTATCATTCCTTACTGATGGCATGTTGTGTGCTTTTTAAGTGACCACTTATTCATATTCTTTCCAGTGGAGAAGATCCCGTGAAGTGGTGCATGCAGGAATGTGAGCATCTGTGGCCAATGTACAACTCTTGGTATACTGTTCATTGTTGGCAACATGCTCAGGATTGGAAGGGTACGTTAATGCATAAGAGTGTCAGGTTGTCTAAAACATGATAACAGGAAGTGGAAAATATGAAGGTCTGCTTTCTGCATTCCAGTAATTGGGATGTAACAAATCCACTGAGAGAGGAATTTTGTGTTTCTGCAAAACAGAGACTTGAGAATGGGGGATCGTGCAAGGAGCCTTTTTTATTTAATATAACACAGAGGACTGAAATGTAAGTGATATGTTATGGGGATATTTAGTGATACTGCCTGTTCTGCAAAGCACATACTAACCATATGCCATGTCCTGTAAAACCACAGATGAGGGCTGTGCTATACCACCAGGGCAGGGCAGTCATTCTATCCTTCAGTGCTATCCATTTACTCTGAATAACTTACAATGAAAAGAATAAATAAAATAAAAAGGTTCCTTGTGTATTCTAGAATGTGCACTTAATTCTATTTAATACTTGTATTTATCTGATGTGTTAAGGGTAACACTACCATTCTCCTGTGTGAACTGTTTAAAGCAGACAGAAATATGGTACTAACTTGCACATAGTGCATCTGTTATATAAAATTGGATCATAACAGAATGTTGGGCTAATATCTTTTTGTCTGATAATGTTTAAATAGTTTCAGGTATTATTTTTCCACTTCTAGAAAAGTTGTTAACTAAACTGTAAGTCTATTTATATGCTAATAAAAAAGCTAAACACTGTTACAATAAAAAGTTCAAAACACTATAGGCAAATATTCATCATCATCTTCTTTCAGCTGTTCCTGTTAGGGGTCGCCACAGCGGATCATCTGTTTCCATTTCTTCCTGTCCTCTGCATCTTGCTCTGTCACACCGACCACCTGCATGTCCTCTCTCACCACATCCATAAACCTTATCTTAGGCCTTCCTCTTTTCCTGTTACCTAGTAGCTAAATCCTTAGCATCTTTTTCCCAATATACTCAGCATCCCTCCTCAGCACATGTCCAAACCAACGTAATCTTGCCTCTCTGGCTTTGTCTCCAAACCTTCCAACCTGGGCTGACCCTCTAATATACTTATTCCTAATCCTGTCCACCCTCGTCACACCCAGTGTAAATCTTAACATCTTTAACTCTGCCATATCCAGCTCTAACTCCTGCCTTTTTGTCAATGCCACTGTCTCCAACCCATACAACATAGCTGGTCTCACTACCTTCTTGTAGACCTTCCCTTTCACTCTTACTGGTACTCGTTTGTCACAAATCACTCCTGACACTCTTCTCCACCCACTCCATCCTGCCTGTACTTTCTTCTTCACCTCTCTTCCACACTCACCATTACTCTGAACTATTGATCCCAAGTATTTAAACTCATCCACCTTCACCACCTCTACTCCCTGCATCCTCACCATTCTTCTATCCTCCCTCTCATTCACACACATATATTCTGTCTTAGTCCTGCTGACCTTCATTACTCTTCTCTCTAGAACATATCGCCATCTCTCCAGGGTCTCCTCCACCTGTTCCCTACTCTCACTACAGATCACAATGTCATCTGCAAACATCATAGTCCACGGGGACTCTTGTCTGATCTCGTCTGTCAACCTGTCCATCACCATTGCAAATAAGAAAGGGCTCAGAGCTGATCCTTGATGTAATCCCACCTCCACCTTAAACGCATCTGTCACTCCCAGTGCTGACCTCACTGCTGTCACACTACCCTCGTACATATCCTGTACCACTCTTACATACTTCTCTGCCATTCCCGACTTCCTCATACAGTACCGCAACTCCTCTCTAGGCACCCTGTCATATGCTTTCTCTAAGTCTACAAAAACACAATGCAACTCCTTCTGACCTTCTCTGTACTTCTCCATCAACACTCTCAGAGCAAACATTGCATCTGTAGTGCTCTTTCCCAGCATGAAACCATACTGCTGATCACTAATCATCACGTCCCTTCTTAACCTAGCTTCCGCTACTCTTTCCCATAACTTCATGTTGTGACTGATCAATTTAATCCCTCTGTAGTTACTACAGCTCTGCACATCACCCTTATTCTTAAAAATCGGTACCAAAACACTTTTCCTCCATTCCTCAGGCATCCTCTCACTTTCCAAGATTTCATTAAACAATCTGGTTAGAAACTCCACTGCCATTTCACCTAAACACCTCCATGCTTCCACAGGTATGTCATCTGGACCAACAGCCTTTCCATTCTTCATCCTCTTCATAGCTATCCTTACTTCCTCCTTGCTAATCCACTGCACTTCATGATTCACTATCCGCACATCATCCAACCCTCTCTCCCTCTCATTCTCTTCATTCATCAACCCCTCAAAGTACTCTTTCCATCTGCTCAACACACTCTCCTTGCTTGTGAGTATGTTTCCCTCATTATCCTTTATCACCTTTACCTGCTGCAAATCTTTCCTAGCTTGGTCCCTCTGTCTAGCCAATTGGTACAGGTCCTTTTCTCCCTCCTTAGTGTCCAACCTTTCATACAACTCTTCATACGCCTTATCCTTAGCCTTTGCCACCTCTCTCTTTGCCATGCACCTCATCTCCTTATACTCCTGTTTACTCTCTTCATCTCTCTGACAATCCCACTTCTTCTTTGCCAACCTCTTTCTCTATATACTCTCCTGTACTTCCTCATTCCACCACCATGTTTCCTTGTCGTCCTTCCTCTGTCCAGATGTCATACCAAGCACCTTTCTAGCCATCTCCCTTACTAGCTCTGCTATAGTTACCCAGCTATTTGGTAACTCTTCACTGCCACCCAGTGCCTGTCTTAACTCTTCCCTGAACTCCACCTCACAATTACCCTTTTTCAATTTCCACCATGTGATCCTTGGTGCTGCCCTTACACTCCTCTGCCTCCTCTTGATCACCAATGTCATCCTACAAACCACCATCCTATGCTGCCTAACTACAATTTCCCCAGTCACTACTTTACAATCTCCAGTCTCCTTCAGACTGGCACTTCTACATAAGATATAATCCACCTGTGTGCATCTTCCTCCACTCTTGTATATCACCCTATGCTCCTCCCTCTTGTTAAAATACGTATTCACCACAGCCATGTCCATCCTTTTCACAAAATCCACTACCATCTGACCTTCTGCATTCCTTTGCTTAACACCATACCTACCCATCACTTCCTCATCCCCTTTGTTCCCTTCACCAACATGCCCGTTGAAATCTGCTCCAATCACCACTCTCTCACCCTTGGGTGCTGTCATCACCACTTCATCCAACTCACTCCAAAATTTTTCTTTCTCATCCATCGCACACCCAACTTGTGGAGCATATTCATTAACAACATTCATCATTGCACCATCAGTTTCCAACTTCATAAACATCACTCTATCTGACACTCTTTTCACCTCCAAAACACTCTTAGCATACTGTTCCTTCAGGATAACTCCTACACCATTCCTCCTCCCATCCACACCATGATAAAACAATTTGAACTCACCTCCTATACACCTAGCCTTACTCCTCTTCCATCTGGTCTATTGCACATACAATATACCAACCTTCCTTTTGTCCATCATATTGGCTAGCTCTCCCTATACCAGTCATACTGCCAACATTCAAAGTTCCGACCCTCACTACCACAGTCCTAGCCTTTCTCCTCTCTTCCTGCTTTTGGCCATGCCTTCCTCCTCTTCTCCTCCTTTGGTCAACAGTAGCCCAATTTCCGCCAGCACCCTGTTGGCTAACAGTACTGGTGGTGGTCATTGTTAACCCGGGCCTCGACCGATCTGGTATGTAAATATTTACTGCTGTCCGCATGCAGGATTTGGTGAAGTTTTACACCATATGCCCTTCCTGATGCAACCCTCCCCATTTATCCGGGCTTGGGACTGGCACAAAAATAGACAAATAGTACTCATTGTAAATTAATATTAATAAAAGGTTAAAATATGGTCAAGTTCAAGCAAAAAGTCAAAAAGATCAATCTTAAGTGTCCTTTAAAAGCTATCCAGCATGGGACACTCTGTCAGCCACAGTGGCCGAAGGTTACAAAAGTATGATGTGTCATAACAAAACACATCTATGCTATACTATCCCATGTTCACTCTAGAAACTTCTAGCAACCTCACAGGAGAGAAATGTAAAGGCATTGAGGGGTTGTATGAGAAGAGTACCAGCAGTGGTGACCCTAGGAAATCACTGTTAGTGAGTTGTACCAACAGTGATGACCATAGGAAATCACTGTCATTGAGTTGTACCATCAGTGATGACCCTAGGAAATCACTGTCAATGAGTTGTACTGTCAGTGATGACCATAGAAAATCACTGTCAGTGAGTTGTACTGGCAGTGATGACCAAAGAAAATCACTGTCAATGAGTTGTACCGTCAGTGATGACCCTAGGAAATCACTATCATTGAGTTGTATGGGCAGTGATGACCCTAGGAAATCACTGTCATTGAGTTGTACCTGCAGTGATGACCATAGGAAATCACTGTCAGCGAGTTGTACTGGCAGTGATAACCATAGGAAATCACTGTCAGTGAGTTGTGCTGGAAGTGATGCTCTTTTTGTGGGTAATTTCTCCCTTCTTTGTTGTGACCATGGAGTTGGTATATATAAGTTCAGGGGATGTGGGAGACTTGCCCCCTGCAAAAAACAATCAAAATATTTTTTCTGCCTTTTTTGGGTGGGTGGGAGAATGCAGTTCAGGGATTCCGATCCTCAACATGTTAGAATTTGTCCACTCATAGTGTAAGACTTTTAGATGGGAGGACACATATTAAGTATCCTACTACCTGCCAAAAACGAAGTACCTGAGTGAAGTTTACACATTGCTAATTAACTTGAGTTGTGACGAAGGTCAGAGATCCTTTCCCTGCAACACAAGTATATGGATTTCTGATTGTAAAACTTGAAGTTGTGCATAGGATGAAGTTCTCAAAGCAGATAACACAGGAAAAAAACAATCATCCTTATGGCACTTTGAAGAAAACAGGCAATATTTTTCAAGCAGATTGAAAAAAGTTCCACACACAAACAGAACATGAGTTGCTCAAAATAAATGTGTAATAGAATGGAAGTAGTGAAACGTTTGCTTTAAAGATATATTAAATACTGAATATGAATATGCGTACTAGGGAACATAACACCATATCAAGGTACCTTTGAGATATACCAGCAAAATAAAAAAAGAAAAAAATGAAGGAGAAATAACCCAGATTGCCAGATAAATTAATGAAACGCAACACAAACACACTGATGTGAACTTAAGCACAACAAATATAGCATAATGCAGCCAAATATATAAATACATAGTGCGCACACTGCCAAACAGCACAGCTCTACAAATGTGATCAATGTCAAAGTTATGGGGGGACAAATTCCCAAACAGATGGACATACAGCCCCTATAAACATAAATAACCCACACTAAAACTGTTTATGGAAGCTGATATAGTACGAAGGACAGTAACTCTGAAACTGCATAGTCTGGCATATGTTAATGACTGCAGCCCAGAAACATTTGCCTTAAAACAATAAATTTGCTGATTAATATAAACAGGTGAACACTGTGTATGAATTTAGATAGTGGAGAAGTGTTACACAGAGTGCAGTAGTCAATCAACATAGGCAAGCCACAAACAAGTATGGTGGCGTGACTGCCAAAGCCAAGCCAAAAGAAGCAATGCACACATTAAAAGGCACAAAGTCAGTCACATCAACACATCAAGAGTAATGAATGCAAAGAACATGACATAGACACGTGCCAAATAGAATGTCAAAAGTAACAGGAATGATTAGTGACAGTGTGATAAGAGAGGGGGAAGAGGAAATGACATGATGGATATAAAATAAAACATATCTGAATAATGGCACAGAATGTGTAAGCCACACAAGGAAAGGAAAAATAATATATCAGAGACATGTAAGGGCTATTACTTTAGTATATGCCATTTGTCAATTATGGGAAAGTATGTCCAATGACAACCTGCATCCATAAAATAGAGTACCACATATTACAACATGACACATAGACGGTAACATACCTCACATGACACACAATAGGTGACTGCAATGTACAAAATCAGTTTGCATGGCTATGGAAAACATCTTCAGTGACCTGATTGTTTGCTACAATTGACAAATATTCCTCAGGTGGTACAACAGTAGTAGACTGCGCACTTACTTCATCAGTATACTAAACAAGTATGCAAGTGCATTCATAAAATCTGAACATGATCAGTACAAATATGTTTAATCGACAATAGGCAGCACTGTCCATGTACTGATGACAAAAATATAACAAATGTAATGAAACAAATCCACATGAACACTTGGCATATCACAGCCACAGTGGACAGAAAGTCATATTTCCCACCAAAATAACACAACTCCACATGTCCAGATTAGATGGAAAGGGAAAAAGTCATGAAAAAACTTGAGTGGAGATTCAAGTACCCAAAAAGACCAGTAACATCAGCCGAGAAATATCACCAACTGATTTATTAAAATCAACAAGCAGCAAAAATAGCAAGTGGTAGCTGTTTTTGCTGCTTGCTGATTTTAATAAATCCGTTGGTGAAATTTCTCGGCTGTTGGTACTGGTCTTTTTGGGTACCTGGATCTCCACTCAAGTTTTTTCATTTGTTTGGTTTGGTTCTTGGTTTGTCAGTGCAACGTTTCTTGAAAAAATAACGTCATACACATACAGTCTCCACATTGAAACATGCTTCAGTTCATCGTGGACATACGTTGCTGATGGGATGCATTTGAAGGGCCATCCTGCAATAACAGCACAGGAGGAGTGCTGCCTGTGGAAAAACACAACTTAAGTGACCCCATTCCTCATGCCCTAGCTGCTAAGGGTCAAGAAGTTACAATACGTCACTGGAGTGTAAAGTCATGAATGGCCTAAGTATGCAGATTTGTTTATTTATTTATTTATTTATTTGTGTATTTATTTATTTATTTCAGTATGGTGACCGGGGAAGTCCACTGTGCCCATGAGTGCCCGTTTTCAGTGGAGGCCCAGGGAGAAAAGCTCCAACAATTACAAAAGCATTGAAGATACAAAAGTATGTAAGTTACAGAAATAAAGTACAGTTTACATGAATGAACATTCTGTATCAGGCTTAGTAGACAAAAGACAATTATGCTGCATCTGGAAGGCTGTATTGTGGAGATCCACTTAGGAAAAATCATCATAACAATTGAAGTGTAGCAAACTTATACAAAAACAATTGATTAAAGTAAGAAAACAGTTTATAAGCATTAATTTGACAAAAGCTGTTATTTACAATATTTACAAGGAAGATAGATGTAGAATGTTAAAGTAAGGAAACCATTTAAAAGCATTCATTCGACATAAGAAGCTATTTACAATATTTACAAGGTAGATAGATATAGAATTTTCAGAAGGAGTTGCAGAGAGGTAGAGACAGCTCAGGGAACTAGTTGTTGGGGTGTTAGAGAGAATAAGGAGGCAAGGAGTAAAAATTCCTTTGTGTGGTAGTTGGAAGGACCTAGACAGGGTGGAAGCAGGAGCATTTCCATTTGGAGTGCAAGTAAGTGAAAAGCTGGGTTCTAAGTTTGAAATATCAGATGATTGGCTAAAGCCTTCATGAAATCAGTCACACACTATTCTCCCTTCCTTCCCAATAGCTGGTGAAGGGCATCACTCTGCTGTACCCATCTGTCCCTCTGATGTCAGTAAAGTCACAAGACACAGCCTCACAGAGCCTGTCAGCACAGTCTTGTTCCATCATCAGTATCAGATCATCACGCAAATGTATTGTGCTCACCATACGTAGTGCCCTGGGACAGCGGTGTACATGGCAGTGACATGGATGGAAGTTCATGCACAGACCAGAATGTATGTGGAAAAAGTGGTGTGTAATGGCGTGTACAAAAGACGTGTGTGTCCTAAAACCATGGTTTACCATGGAAATAATGATCACCGAACCACTCGTACAATGGGTTGCCTCACATAAGCACTGCTCATGTAGCCTGTCATAAACATCACCCATCTCAGCTTGTGGGAGGTATGCCAATGTGTTGCCTTGGGAGTGTTCCTAATATTCACCGAGTGCATCATAAACGTCTCAAAGGATATACATACAGGTGTTCACAAAAGCCTAGCAGTCATCAATACACCAAAAATATGATAAATATAGAAAGTTTAATCAATGAGATATCCTCACTGAAAAGAAAACCAAAATACCCATTTGTATTCTTGTAGTGTGGAAAGAAATCATCCTATATGTACTTCTTTAAAGAAAGGATCTCATTCCGCAATATATTATGCATTCTCTCATTGTTGATAGCCTACATAACTAAAATACCACAATTATGAAATATATCTACAAGTTCACAATACAAGTTTGTCCGAAATTCAACATTTTTGGGAAAATTTGTCAGTCTTAAACCCCTGGGGACCTGTTTCCCAGTAATACATTCCTGTAGGTACCAGTTGTCTAACATAGGAGATTTAAATTTTAATATTTTTTTCTTTTAGTTTGTAACACATACCTTTGTAGGAAACAGAATTGTCCCCAGGGTTAACATTGTTGAAGTCAGTCCAATTCAACTAATCATCCATGATAAAATCTCGTATTTATCGAACACCATGTCCACTATGTTGTCCACTGAATGAATCCATGATTCCAACCATTGAATCCATTCCACGGATGAAGGAACAGGTAGAAAACCTGGTCGCCAAAAAGAAGCCACTGAAAATTTTGAAGACACAGGAAACTGAACCAGAAGTTCCCTCAAATCATTGTGCCGAGGCTGGAAACCTAGTATAGAGGCATCTAGTTCCCTGTTCAGCAAATTCACACCTCAAGAAACTTGGCTGTTATCATCCTTCTGCGAAAA
>NC_056735.1:1441409068-1441521568 GCF_019279795.1 Protopterus annectens | reverse complement strand
AGGGCCAATTTAGAGTGTCCAATCCACCTACATTAAAATACGTTGACTAACTAGAGGAAAAAGTGAAGAGAAAGACAAACTGTGAGAAAAAGGAAGAAGAAAGTAGTCTAGATGCTGTAGGTAGGCCAGAATGGGGGCATTTGGGTAACATGGCAGGAGGGGTATTGTGGAGCCCTTTTGCGTAGGGCACCAGCTGACCAAAGGCTGGACCTGAGTGGTAGAAGATTCAAGGCTATCTGCGTAACTGACAAAATAAGTTATTAGACTGCAATAACTAGAAGATGCAAGCTACACCACACAGAAAACTTCTAGAAATGAGTGATTGAGGACATTTGTTAATTTTTTTTATAGAAAATCCTTGTGGTATATGTGATCCAAGGCCTTCAGCTTCATATATCTATTTTATTAATGCTGTGCTTGGTGTGATTGGTCATCTTATTCATATAATTCAAAACTGAAAAGTATAGTGATATGAATGGTGCACTCTGGTGGTCTGTTGTGGGAAATATATCAAAAATGTACCACACTGAAACTGGTAGTTATTCATATAAATATAAAATACATTCAGAGTAGTGGCTAACAGGGAATCGGTGACCAAGTGTGAGATAAAGGCTAAACTGATGCTCTGTTAGGTTTTAACCAGCTGTAAAGCACTCTTAGATGGGTTAAACAGTAAGCTAGTTATTATAACTTGTGGAAGACGGGAGTACTGAATCTGATAGGCAGAGGATACAAGCTGGTGCCATGTCATTTTGATATAGTCATAGTAACATAATGACTTCATGAATATGATATTTGCCATTTAGAAACAGTACTTGATTGGTTCAGTTGATATAGTAAGAATGAATGCAGATAGCATTTAAAAGTGGAGTTCTTTTAAGTGTGAAACATTAGCTGTTGTATTGAATTCTGAAGTGATAAAACATACAGTATGGTTCTTCTTCTAATTGTTGATCCTTGTTGTTATTTTTGGCGTGAGAAGAAAAGTATATTTGTTAACACAAGAGCCACCAATTCATGTATAGTAACTGAAGATAGTTTGATGAATGGAAACAGATTGAAAACTATTCACTAAACTATGTTTAGCAAACTTATATATACCAACTCCTATGATGCACAACAGTGGAGAAATAGACAAACTCCACTTTCAGTGAAAGTAGTTTCAGCAAACAGAATTCATTTTTTTTTTCGTGTTTGCCAAAACTACCTTCGTCAATTTGACATACTCCCAGAGCCAGTATTCCTCTGTGTTCTTACTTGTTGCCAGAAGAGACACTGTTGTGTAATGAGTGATATCTATATTTTTCTTGTTGTTATTCATTTGAAATTTTATATTACAGCCAACTCTTCATGACTTTTATTGTACATATAACAAATAAAAGGCCGGAGACAAAATGGCCATTTTGTCTACATACTTATAATCTTTTCTTCTTACTACAATGTTTGTATAACTAGTATTTTAAAGTTGTCTGATGTTGTTTCCTAAAAAGATCCAGCTTTATGTTCCTTTGTTCTACAAAAGAAACAAAAGTTTTATCATGCGGGTCAAAATGGTACTCTGTAACACTGTATTAGTCAGGAATTCTTCTGATATTTATAAACTTAATGGTGCCTAAACTTGTGAAACAGATTATATAGTATTTCTTGCAAAGTGCTCAGCATGTGAAGCATTGTATGTAGGTAAAACTATAAGAACTTAGATAGAAAGAATTTATAAATACAGCAGTTTAGCCATTGGTAACAAAAAGTACTTAAATGCTTTGGCAAAACACAGTTTGATAAGTTTGAAGTCATAGTCACTGAAAAACGAGTAAAGATGACAGGGTTGGTGATTTAAACAATGCCGCTAAATGTAGGGAACTTGGATGGCAAATAAAATTAAATACAGGCAGCCTTCCTGGTGTGCAAAAACAGGCCAAAGTTAAATGTGAATTCATCTTAAGGATAATTAAGGGTGTTTTTCTAATGATTTTATTACTATTAACATTTTATCAGAGTTTTAAAGAAAAAGGAGTTTTTATATGTATGACTTTCAGGCATTTGATAATAGAATTTATTTGACTGGTTGTTGCATGATGTGCAAATCAATGTGTATGTAAATAATTTGGGCAAGATTTTATAATGTTTCTGACAAATTCTAGTTATTATATAGATGAAAGTGTTGAATTCTTTACGGTGACTTTTCTTTCTGGTACATTTGTTTTGTTTTACAAGTTGTTCTAGTGCAGCTCAAACCGCCTCTTTGGATATTTGTTTAGTTTAATGAAACAGGAAATAACAATAACAAACTGGTAGTTAGTATTTCAACATTGTTTCTCTCAGAAACATTGAATTCAATAAATTCAGTGCTATTTTAAGTAAATATATAATACAAT
The DNA here is from genome assembly GCF_019279795.1 of Protopterus annectens. Classification (NCBI taxonomy): domain Eukaryota; kingdom Metazoa; phylum Chordata; order Ceratodontiformes; family Protopteridae; genus Protopterus; species Protopterus annectens. The sequence goes on along the minus strand of NC_056735.1, from coordinate 1,441,519,193 downwards.
GGTATAAGAATGCTGAAATAAAATTTCAGCAACTACTATTTAAAGAAGTACTTAAAAATAAGATTTGACAAGGCAACAATTAAATGTTAGCATAGGAAGAATCTCAGTGTACAACTCAGTGACAGAATAGTGCAGACATTCAAAGCCAATAACTCAATATTAGTTTTCTAAGATATATTATTACAATAAATTATTGTCATGATGCCATCTACTGCTTGCAGTTCAAAATGGATCATTCTTTCCTGTCAGAAAAGTTAGACAACAATCCTTAAAGGCTATTTTGTGTAAAGATTGACAAAGTGCACTAAGGAATATCAATTGTTCATCTACAATAATCACTGCAAAATGCATATTGGTTTGCCTACATTATGATTAAATTACTAATGTAAATTCCTAATATAAAACTTGTTCCAGGAATCCCAACAATTACCAAATAGTAAAGCACAGAAAATAATTCCAAGATGAAATGAGTGTCACGTAACACGTTCCAACTGGTTAAAATCTTTTTTAATATAACAGACAGAAGTTACAGGTTGAGCGCTTTCATCTACAATCAGTAGATTTCATCAGAACACTTATCTACTGTGTCAAGCCAATTTATACTAGTGAATTCCCGCCCTTAATAACACAATTAAATAATTAGTGTGAACTGTCACTGTTTTGAAAGAACATACACACAAAAATGTCTGTGTGCACACGTACTTGTGTTCTGAAGGACATCCAAAATCCAAATACATTCATTCTGTCTATATTCTATCCTACTGTGTCATAAACTAAGAATTGTTATAATACTCATACAACATAATTGATAGATGAATAAAATGAACTATCGCTCCTAACTGAGTCGATCCTGATAGCAACACTAATATATATACTCCCTATATTTTTTCTTTACATGAATGCTGAATCTGTCTTACTTGTAATGTTATATAGTTATTCAATAATAATAAGTAGTGACTGTCTATCTATTGTAATAAAATTGTCTACCAGCTAGTGTGTACATGTATAGAATTAGTACTACAGAAATAATATGGTGAAAAGTTTAAATTCCTAATATAGTTTGTTTGTAGTGTTATGACTTTCATACTGTTTAAAAATGTCTTTGAATACTGGTGGTAATTTAGCATATATCTAATGTCATTTTACATTTATAAACATTTGACAGACTCTAAAAACCAGGAGAATGCAACAAAACAGTTTCAAACTGTAAAACCAACTGAAAAAAGGACTCAAAACTCAGATGAACAGATTAACTTCTGTAACTAAAAATGTGAGTGCTTTTGTTTTTCATAATGAAAGACATCATCAGCACCACAGTAAATGCTGCATAAAAGTATTTTGTCCCGGTCCCCTTCGATAAACATACATCACGCCAAATGACATTTGACGATCTTTATTAAACTTCAAAACATAGCTCTGATAACCAATATTTATTAATTACAACTGGACATAGTATAGCTGATTTTAATCACAGCATAAACATCCATGTAATGTTAATTAGGACTGCATGACCACATTCATCCTGACCCAGGAAGCATACCTCCCTCGCTTACTTTACTTATGAAGCAGCGTCCAACAACTCACTTCATATACCATTTATTGAATTACACCTACATTCAAATAAGTCTTTATTCAACAGAAGTCATTCCTTCATTGCAGTTGTGGATTTATAGTTATTTGGAGTGATTATCATCTGGTTTGCTTTGATTGTCGTGGAGTATTCACCTTTCTTTTTCTCAGTATCTGGTACAGTAACTTTGTCTGGTGATACCTTATTCCTCTGTGTTTTATTTTGGACATAATATACTCATTATGTTTTATTGCATACGCACCATGCTGTGTAATTATTATAATGAATGCATTTTATTGTTGAGCACATCGAGTGTCCCTAGTTATCTCCCACTACGCTGTAGCTGAATTTCATCACGCATACACACGTATACCAATATAGGCACCTGTTACACTTTACTACTATGTAATTGGAAGACGTGCAATTTTCATTGTAGCATGTCCTAAGAAGTGATGTGAGTTTTTCTAAACATAATAGCATTATCAGTGCCAAGCTTTATTGCGTATCCAAAGTTTTCAGTTTGTATGTGTACAAACTTAACGGCTGGTGAAATGGTTTAAAATGTGTAGGGTTTATTTTATTTCAATGGTTTAGTTTTGAACTTTTGACAGTGTGTTCACAAATAATTTCAATTTTTTTTTATTTTTATTCAATAGCATTCGATTTAACATGGACAAGTTTCTAATAAAGAAACGAAAATTAGAAGACAGTGAAGAAAGTGATGCTAGTACATCAAGTGCTGCTTTGCCCAGCACGTTAGTGGCTAACACCTCTTCTAGTACCTTAATTGGCAATGGTTCTTCTAAAGCTAAAGTAAAAACTATTGCTCGCCATTACGACTAAGATTATTTGTCATTTGGCTTTCTATCCCATGGAAAAAATCCACCACATCCCACATGCATAATTTATGGCAAAAACTTAGCAAACCAAGCTATGGTTCAAAGTAAATTAAAAAAAAATAATTTGCAATCTAAACATTCTCAGTTGTACAAAAAGCCAGTTGAATATTTTAAAAGACTTGTACTGGATAAGACTAATTAAGCAAAAAGATGGACTAAATTTGTAACGGTATCAGAAAAAGCACAAGAAGCAAGTTATGCAATCCCAGAATTTTTTGCTAAAAAATGAAATCTCTCACAATTGCAGAATCTGTAATTTTACTAGCATGCTGTAAAATTGTAAATATCATGTTTGGCAAAGAATGTGAAAAGGAGGTTTTAAAAGTTCCAATGTCAGATAACACCATTCTCACATTAAAGAAGTAGACATGATTGCTATTCAGCTGGATGGATCAACTGATGTCACTGGCAAAGCTCATCTTCTAGCATTCAGTAGATTTATTTATAAAGAAGAGATTATAGAACAGTTTTTATTTTGTCAACCACTCACAGGAAGAACAAAGGGCCAAGGTATTTTTGATGTCGTTGATAACTGTTTCAGTCGTCATAACTTGTTTTGTTTATTTATTTTTATTTATTTAAATTTGTTGACCGGGAGCGTCCGACTGGATGTGGGTCCATTTTCAGTGGAGGCCCGGGGAGAAAAGCTCCACAGTAAAATAAACAGACAGTAGTTACATTGGATTACATAGCGATTAACAATTTAACATAGAAATTACTTACAACATATTTACAGATGAAGAACATAGTACATCAGTAGACAACTAGAATCTTTATCTGTGAAGTACATAACAGGCATTAACAAATGTAACAATGAGAAGTTCCTGCTGTATAATAAGTACTAGGCTTATGAGCATCTGAGCTTGCTATAATTAAGGTAGTTAGTGGAGTGGAAAGAAAGGTAGTAGTTGGATGGGGTGGCTGATATTAGAGTGGGAGTTGCAAGGGCATAGCCAGCATGTTTTTAGGTGCGCTTTTAGTAAAGTTTTGAAGTGGGTGCATGATGGTACGGAGGTAATTGTGGGTGGGAGTGAGTTCCATAATTTGGCTATGGCGCAAGAGAATAGTGCTTCACCAGCAGAGTTATTGGCTTTAGTGATCTACAAGTGATTTTTGTTGCTGGATCTTAGGGGTCTGGTGGTGTGATAGGGTTGGAGTAGATTCTGGAGGAATGGGACATTTAGTGAATGGTTTACTAGTTTGTGGGTGAGTGAGAGTTGATACCACTGAAGGAGGTGAGGGAGTTCAAGCCAGCCCAGTTCAGCAAGTGAGAGACAGTGATGACTACGGTAGGATGCCCCTGTGGCGAATTAGGTGATTTTGTGGTAGCAGGTCTCTAGCTTGTTTAGATCACATTGCCTTAGGTTGGTATAAATTGGAGAGGCATAAAGTAGGGTGGAGATAAGGTAGGAATTTGCTATTGAAATCTTTGCTGCTTTGGTGAGAAATTGTTTATTTCTGTATAACGCTCCTAGTTTTTTGTGGACTTTTTTTATGGTCATGGATATGTGAATGTCAAATTTTAGTTTATTGTCTATTTCCACTCCTAGCAATTTGGTGTGTTCAGTTGGGTATACTGAACACATTTTGGGATTCCTGCATCAGTATTTGTACAGATGGTGCTGGTCTATGTCAAGAAGTATAAAATAATTTGTTACACTCGCTCAAAAAAAAAATGTTAGAATTATTTTTACTCATTGTTTCCTCCACAAAGAAGTACTAGCGTCAAAATCATCAGTACCTGAGTTGAAAAAAGTACTAGACAAAACTGTCACAATTGTCAGTAATATAAAAAGCCGGCTGTTACAATCAAGATTGTTTGCAGTACTATGTTCTTCCATAGAAGTTTCTCACATGCAGTTGTTATGACATACATAAGTTAGGTGGTTATCGCGTGGTGGGGTTTTATCAAGATTTTATGAACTAAAAGAGGGTATTCTAACTTTTTTTTTTTACAACTCAACAAGCTCAGTTAGCTGATTTTCTCAGTAATGAGCTTTGGTGCAATAAGGTCGCATTTCTCGCTGATTTGTTTCAATTTGTGAACAGACTTAACAAAAGGATGCAAGGAGATCGTGAAAATATTCTTACTTCCACCAACAAAATTAATGCTTTCAAAGAAAAAATAACGCTTTAGGAAGAAAGAATCAGAAGATAAAATGCAGTAGAAATTTTGAGCTAAAGAAAAGGTGCAAACTGGAGAGAAATCTTATAGATCTAATTTTACAAACTTTAAGATTACTTAGTACGAATATTGAAAAATATTTTCCCTCACTTGACATATCATCCTTGGATTGGATAAGAGATCCATTTGTCTTAAGCATGTGCAAACTGGGAAATTTAATGATTACAGAGCAAGAGTTAGCAAAGATAGAAAAATGACAGAGGAGTAAAACTTAAACTCAACAACAGGTACTTCATAATTTTTGTTATCTCTTAAAAGTGAATTTCCCAGTATTACAAAAAAACAATAGAAGCACTTCTTCCTTCTTCTACTTCATATCTATGTGAATCAAGCTTCTCCACAATGAATAATATTAAGAACAAAAATATGTGGTGGGAAACTCTAGAAGAAGATTAAGAGTATGCCTGTCCAAAATTGAGCCTCACACACAAGACATTCTAAAACAATGTCAAGCTCAGATATCTCATTAAATATTAAATGCAAGTAAATTAGAGGAAAATAATAGATAAAAATTGTTTTAAATAATTTTGAGTATTATTTTTTATTACAAAGTATCATAAATAAATAATTTCAAAAAAAAATTTTAAAAGCCATTTTGGAGCAAAAAGGGTGGGTAATTACTATTATTATTATTATTTATTTATTTTTTGTAAATCAGTCGAAATTATACCTATTTTTTTTTTTCAGACCGACAAAAAAATAATATATTTTTTGGGGTGCAGCAATACTTTTGTAATTAGTTTGTGTGGCATGAGATGAAAGAGGTTGAAAATCACTGTTCTAGACACTAGAGGCCAAGAGGAAGAGGGGTAAAGCAGAAAAGGAAAGACGGAATGTGATTTTAACCTAGTATAGAACATTTACATAGCCAGGATGTATTGACAAAACCTGTTAAAGTTTTTATAAAGTCTGAAAAAAGCATGGAAGAATCTGAATATGAGACTCCTGAGGAGTTTTGGGCTCTGGTAACAAAGAAGAGGAGGTTTTTTTTAGACTGAAGAGCTTTAATAGGATACAAAATAGATACTGTGAATCTGAAAAGTTTATAGTTTTCTTTTTTTAGTGCAGGATACTTATCTGGGACATATATCATACTACGGGTGATGAGTAGTTAAGAATAATGGAGGTGGTGGGGGAGTTTGAGCCATTGTAGTTCTGTAAAAGCAGAGAAAAAAATGTGTTCTTAAGGGACAATTAGCATTAAAGCAAGCAATTTTATTGCAGCATTGTTCAAGGTTAGTTTGGTTGAATGTTTGTAGATTTGTAAAGAGTAGGGAGGCATATAGTACATTCGGAAGGAGGTAAGTTTTAGCTATGGTTTCCTATGTTCAGTTTGTGAGATAAGGCTTAGTTCTGTACAGGTGGCCAAACTTGTGTTGGGTTTCTTTAATAACATAATGAAAATATAGGTGAAACTTCACCGAGTCATCAATGATAGCACCTTAAGAATTTAAAGAGGAAATTTTGATGAGTATTTTATTTTGGGAGAGTGCTTTAGGGGTAAAAATACATAGTTCTGTTTTTTTGCGGACTGAGTATGAGCTAAGACTTATAAAGCCAAGTTTCAGTAAAAGTAAAAGATTCTTGTATAATTTCTTGTAGCTTCCGAAGGTCAGGAGGTCTGGAGATTAGCACAATGTCATCTGCATAATGAATAGCAGTGGCTTGCTTAGAGGCAGTGTGCAGATCATTAATGAATATGTTAAACAGGAAGGGTCCTGATATGGATGCCCATGGTATGCCTACAGTAATGGGTAGAAATGAAGAGAATTCCTGCTGCCATTTGACTGCCTGGTGTCTGTCAGATAAGTAGCTGTCAAAACAGGAGATGAAGGACAGGGAAAGTTCTAAAGTGGAGAGTTTAGAAAGTAGTTAGTGGTGTGAGGAAATGTTAAAAGCTTTAGAAAGATCTAGAAATAGTGAGGATATTAGACTACTGATATTTCTGTATTTGTTGATGGTATCTGCAGAATGAAGCAGAGTATTGGTGCTGTGATTGCAGCAGAAACCATGCTGAGTGGGAGACAAGATTGTTTGTGTTTAGGTCTGAAGTAATTTTGAGTGGATACATTTTTCTAATATTTGAAGATTGGAGATAATGTGGCAATTGGTCAGAAGATGGAGTATTCAGCTGAGGGGGCACTTTTATGAAAAGGAAGTATACATGCCTTCTTCCAAGTAGCTGAGGCATGGAATCTAGAATGTCTGTTTATCAGTGTAGATATCAGATAAGATAGAGCCTCTGCTGCAATTTACAGAGACTCAGGAGGGAGGCTGTCTGCTGCTGGGCTTGTGATTTTAGCTGAAGGAGATATCTTTTTATTGTAGCAGTAGGGACAGGCTTGATTGAGAAGTGGGTTTCTGTGGGACTGTGAGCATGGAGGTATTGGAGGTTGGTGGATAAGCTGTCTTTTATCAGTGTGGCTACAATTTAGAGTAAGTAGTTGTTAAAATTATTTGTAATTGTTCTGGGAGGGTCTTCAGAGGAGGAGTAGGATTGTTGTCTTTGGCCTTTGTTTAGTAGGTTCTGTACAGATAGCCAGAATTTTTTTGTAGGGAGATGTTTTGGTATGATTAATGTAGGTTGTAGTAGTGGAGTTTCTTGCCATACACTTTGTTTTGTTTCTCATTTAATAATAGTAGGCTTCCTTGGGATTTTGTTGTAAGTCATGCTTTCAAGGCCTTGTCTCTGAGGACCATCAGTTGTCTGGTACTTTTCAGGAGCCAAGGTGCTGGGTTAGTTTTAACACATTTTTTTCTCTCATAGATTTAATGCATATTCTCACCAGCCATGTATAATGATGATAACTGTGTTTTTTTATTAGTATTAGTTCTATTATTAGTAAATAAGGGAAGCTGTACTTTACTGCGTGTGCATTTGTTACCCTCCCCTATGTGGATGCCCCTCACTGGTGTTAGTGGTGAGGATTGAGGCTCCTTGATTGCTGTGCCAGTGCACGGGCACCACATATTAATTGGTTCAGTAGGTTCTGTACAGATAGCAATAACAATTTCCCTTATTTTCCTTTATTACTTCTGATGTTTAATGCCATGAAATGGCTAACACACATGGCTACCCAGTGTTTTCATTGTGATCAAAGACAGTGGCCATCTTATCAAAATGACAGTGATTCTGGACAGACATTGTTTTAAATATGCACTTTTTGAAATTATCATCTTAATGTCACAGTCTGTCGTTAACCCTCTTAATGTTTTATAAAATACATAAAATATAGTGTGCCCTTTTCAATTTCATATGCCAACTGTGTTTTAACACTGTGTAACAACTTTGTAATTATCCCTAGTTACTTGAAGATCTGGCGTAGACATTGCTTTCTCAAATCTGGGAACTTTTTGCTTAAAAAAATAAAAAGGGACTGTGCACAAAAAATGATGCTTGCTGAAGTTAGACTAGTTGTAATGAACATTTCACCATTTTCTTGTTGTCATGTGTAAATAAATGTAGTTTCATTCATTTGCATGAATTGAACCACATGATATGCCCAAGCTGATATAATGGAGTGAATAAATTACAGAGTGGCACAGGCATGGATTCATTTACTCTATAGTTAACGAGGACTTGGAGGCCATAAACCATTAAACAAAGTGAACTTTAATTTACTAGCAGCTCAAACTACTTACAGATATCACTAGTGCAATCCCCAGTGAGCAAGTGAGAAAATTAGAGCACTCATTCACTTCAAAATCAGTCCCTGTTTATTTTATAGAGCACTTAATGTACTCTAAGTAATAACTGCTTATTACTAAAACTGTATAACTGATAGGATAGAATGCTGCACTATTCACGCACTTGCATATCTTTAATATACACATTGCAAATACTTTGGTTCTGCTGGATGGAACAGGGGATTCCAGAAGAATCTGTAATACTCTTAAGGCTTGCAAGCCAAGCAGGAGATTAAGCAGGACTAAGAGAAGCCATGAGGTGGCTACTATAATTCTGCACAAGATTTAGTGACTACAGCTCTTCTTAGTTATCTATTACTGTTTGGTGAGCTACCACAGACTGTGGTAAGAGTACAAGGGATGTTTTCAATTTAGACAAATATTTCATTGCTATGATATGTTAATAAAGTTAACTACAGTGAGTACAGCATTTCCAGAAATTAGGCCTAGCTGAGATCGCTCCATGGTATAGAGTAATGGAATCCTGACTGAATTAAACCATTTGAGGTTCATATCATAGACTTGGGGTCTAGATTTTTGGCTGTGGCATGATGGGAATGAATGACTGAGTGGTTTAGTAGGAGGGATTTTGCACTGAAGATGCCATATAAGTGGGGAAACCATAGTCTGCTACTTATTTGTCTTGCATTATGCCATGTTGTGAAAATAATATTGGAATAAAAGTATGGCAAGCAACTGTAGTACTGGTGTTTTGTTTGTGGTAAATATATATATATATATATATATATATATATATATATGTATATATATATATATATATATATATATATATATATATATATATATATATATATATATATATAAAATAATGTGTGTGGGGTGTCTTACAAGAACTCAAATCCTAAGTGGTTGAGGACTACTGTCTTAAAGCCAGGGACAAAGCCTTGTATGAACCTATGAACCTATGACTTGAGAGGCTTGCAGCATGTTTAGGCTGCTGCTTGCCTCATGATCAAACTGGAATACAAGTTCTAGCAAGCAGTTGTTGCAGCTTAGCTGAACAACGTTCGCAGCCATGGTGAGAAAATGGGAGAGAGTGGGATGGTAGATTAAAGCAATGGTCAGGAAGGGGATTTTAAGTTTAGGGAGCAGCTGGGCAGATTTTATGTGGGAAGGGAGTTTTAGGATTAGATAGAAGGAGTTTTGTTAGGGCAGGATGTTGGGAGGGCTAAGCTATGGGAAGTTGAGTTAGTGGGAGTTAGAGGACTTGCCTTTTCGAGCAGGTGGCAGTGAACAAGTATGTCATGAGCAAATAACACAAACTGTGTGTGTGTGTGTGTGTGTGTGTGTGTGTGTGTGTGTGTGTGTGTGTGTGTGTGTGTGTGTGTGTGTGTGTGTGTGTATAGAGATCTGTACATATACTACAGCTTTTTCTTGCTTCTTAAGGTGTCATCCTTTCAGTTTCTGCAAGTGTTTTCCAGTCGACTAGACTTAGCATGTCTTACGTATAAAAATGTTTTTAATATAATGCATCAGTGTGCTTGATCTGTTAGACCCTTGCTTATGAAAAGTGTGAAATATTGTCTGCTCTATGAATATATTGCTTGAAATGATGTTTAAACTGAGATAATTACTATAGTTTCACTTGAAAGAAAAAGCCCTGTCATCCACAGTGGAATATGTGCTTGTGCCTTGTTTTACTAGGAAATGGTTTAATGATGCCTGACAAAAGCACTGGGGAGACATAAAGCAAGAAGGGCTGTGCTGTAGCTTGTCTAGTTTTATTTGTAATTCCTGTGAAACTGCATCTACAGACATGACACTTCAGCTCAGCGTTTTCATATTTTAATGTGCACACTCAAAATGTTAAGATGAAAGCACTTCACTAACAGACCTGCTGTATTATTTTATTATGCAGATTACATACAGCTGGGAATGCCCAGCTGAAATGCGATGCAGCAGTCAGCTTAATGACAGGTTTTCTTTCTCTTCCTTTGCAACCAAGCACATTGAAAAATGAAAATGTTTACAATGAGTCATTCAGTTAGTATTCTAAGAGATCAAGGTAAACTGCTGCCCGTCTTTACTACATTCATAGGTTCATAGGTTCATACTAGGCTATCTGCCCTAGGGCATTTATAAGCCTAGCCAGAGTGTGTTTGGCTTTCTCCACCCATTTTAAATTAATTTTGCTATGCCCTTTTTCGAGGTTAGTATACTGTGCCTCTGTCTAACAGTGACACAGAAGTGATACCCGGGGTAAACCTACAATCTCCCATCCACTCATCAAGATTCCTCTTGAAGAGAGTCAATGAGGGACTCTGCCTAACCTGGACTGGGATTTTATTCCAGAGTGAAGGGAGCCTCTGGGTTATGAATCTGTCCCTCCAGCATGTCCTATTTATTTCAGTGCTGAGGTTCAAGTCTCTCGAGCACGTAGCTCAATGGGATTTGGATTTTCTGAGGTGCAGCATGTCCATTAATTCTGGGTTGGACATGGCTTTATACGTCAGGCACAGATCGCCTCTGAGCAGGCGGTATGCCACTGAGTAGAGCTGGAGTTTCTTTAACCGGGCAGCATATGGCATCTGTTTGAGCCCTTTGATCCTCTTGGTGAGGTACATTTGGGGTCTTTCCAGTTGCTGCAGGTGTCTGGTAAGGTACATCCCAAAAGGGGTATTGTACTCAATTATGGGTCTGATGAGGGATGAGTAAAGAGGCACGATGACCTCCCCTGATCTAGATGGGAATCCCTTCATGATTAGGTGGGCTATATAAAATGTTTTTCTAACCACTTTGGCCACATGGTTGTCAAATGAGAGATTGCTATCAATTTGGGTCCCCAGGTCCCTAATTACTTCTTCTGTACTTAATGGATTACCACCTATGTGGTAATTTGTGGGCACTGTTTTTGCCAAAGGGGATGACTATACACTTTTTGGCGTTTAGCTTGAGGCCATGGCTCTGGCACCAGTTGTCTGTTTCTATGAGGCCATTTTGGAGGATGCTTGTGTCGGCTGGAGAGTTGATTATGGCACCCAGTTTGCAGTCATCTGCGAACTTGGTCAGCCACAGTCCTTCCGTGTTGGCCTGTACCTCCGAGAAATATATACCGAACAAGAGGTCCCAGGACTGAGCCTTGTGGGACGCCACTTGTAACTGGTTTGGAGTCTGACATGGCTCCAGCAATTCTAACCATGTGGGTTCTGTCCTTGAGCCAGTTTGCAACCCATCTAGTGACATACGGGTTTATATTTAAGCTGGTGAGCTTATCTATAATGCCCGAGTGGGGTATTGTATCAAAGGCTTTTGCGAGGTCCAGGTAGGCTGTGTGGACCACCTTCCCCTCGTCAATGGTCTTGGTGACTGTTTCAAAGAAATCGACCAGGTTTTAAAGGCAGGATCTGCCCTTAACAAAGCCGAACTGGGTAGGATCCAGTCTCTGTAGGTCCCCAATATCTTTATTTATGAGGTCCATGATGATCCTTTCCATAGCTTTGCAGACCAAGCTAGTCAGGCTTATGGGGCGATAGTTTCCAGGATCCGTTGAGGCACCACCTTTGTGGAGAGGGACCACTGTTGCTGTATGCCACTCTTTGGGTATATATCCTATAGTAAGGCTGAGATTGAACAGTAGTTTTATGTTTGGGTTTAGCTCTTCTTGGAGTTCATGTAGGATGCAGCCCGGGACACCGTCTGGTCCCATTGATGCTATGTTTTTTGCTTTGGAGAGGGCAGTTCTTACCTGAGCATCTGAGATGTCAGGGGGGCAGCACTCTGCTGGGATAGATATTTGCCCTTTTGGTGGGGAGGGAGAAGTTTGCGCTGAACCTGTCAGCTAGGATGTTGGCAATGTCTGTGGGTTCGGTGTATTTTTTGTCATTTTGGACTAATTCTGAGCATATCTGGGAATTCCCACCCAGGTTCCTAACATAACTAAAGAAAGCCTTGTGATTATCCTTAGTGGCCTGTGCAATTTTTCTCTCAAAGCTGGCCTTAGACAATTTTATGAGTGCCCATAGTTTTTTGCTAATACTGATCAGAGATGCCTTCCCTTTTTGGGATTTTGCTCTATCATGTAGTAGCTTCCTCCTTCTATTGTATAGTTTGTTTATGGCTGGGGTCCACCAGACTGGACGTCTGCCTTTGGAGGATTGGGTCTTGGTTTTATTTGGGATTGCATGATCCATGCATTCCTGAAGGTGTTCATAGAATGCGTTTATAAAGGATTCTGCGGTCTTGGCCATATTTTCCACAGGCCCGGGGGCTTTGAAGGATTCCACCTCGGTTTTGAGGAGTGTGAAATTTGCTTTAGAGAAGTTTTCACTGTGGTTTTCTGGGCAGGGGGTGGGGTTGGGATGTGAATATCCAGTGAGATTAGTTTATGGTCTGATCTTACCAGTGAGGGATACAGTTCTGGTCTGGAGCATAGAGTCCCCATGTTGGTGATGATGAGGTCCAGTATGTTTTCCCCTCTTGTCAGAGTGGTAACAAGTTGTTCCATAGCATTTGAGTTTATAAATTCTAGGAACCTTTGGGCTAGGGTGTTGGAGCTAGAGTAATGCTCCCAGTCTATGTTTGGGTAGTTGAAGTCGCCCAGTATAATGGTGTTTGGAGATACCTTCATATTTTCCAGTGTTCTCAGGAAGGCCGAGTGGGGTTCCTGGGTTTGGGAGGGTGGCATGTAGCAGGATATAAACTGGAAGGCAGTTTTACCCACTGTTAGTTGCACAAGGATAGTCTCTGATGCTTCGTGCTGTGCCACCAACCTGGAGGTGTGGGTATATTTGACGAATATTGATACTCCCCCTCCTTTTGTGGTTCGGTCCAAGTTTTGGAGCTGAAAAGCATGGTATGAGGTATAACCTGGTAGTGCTGGGGTGCTCTCAGGAGCCTTGAACCAGGTTTCTGTTACTGCACAGATATCGATGTTCTCCATGCTAAGGAGAGTTTCCAGTGCGTGCATCTTGAGATTTAGACTTCTGGCGTTGAGTAGCATTACTCTTAGTTTCTTATCCCTTGTGATACCTATGGAGGTGGGTTTGTCTTTTGAGCCTTGCCTAAAAAAAGGCACTATGGGGGTGGCAAGAGCCTTTGCCAATATCCAAAAGCCCAGGGGTGACAGGTGCAAGCCGTCCCTAGCGAAGCATCGTGACTTGTCGAGCATGTCATCCCAGGCTGACAGGCATTGGATCCCCTTTGAATGACACCAATACTTAAGCCAATTGTTGAAATTGATCACCTTGTCTTCATATTGTGGCATCATTCTTGGTGAGGGTAAGATGCTACTCAAGGTCAGGGTCATACCGGCCTGGGCTGCATGCTCAGAGAGCTCCTGTATGTCTCTTTTCATGTAGTCCAGGGAGGTACGTCTCAGGTCATTCACACCAGCATGGACAATGACTGAGTCATATTTGTACTTGCCTTGGAGTGAACTGAGTGCTTGTGTTTTGTGGCGGATCCCAGCGCCTGACAGACAGCTCACCATGACCTTCTCCTTGTTCAGCCTGGTGAGTGGGATGTCAGTGTGCCTGACGATAGAGTCACCTATTACAAGTGTATCAGGTGTGTTGTTTAGCCTTAAGGGCTGTGACTGTTCGGCACACTGGCTTTGTGAGCTATGTGTTGCACGTGTTTTGTTTTGGGGTAGCGGTTGCTTGGGTGTCTGCTTTGGAGGTCTCTGCTGCTTAGGCAGATTTTTATTTAGAGCCTCCGAGTATGTTTTTGTGTGTTTATGTGTTTGGTTTGCTGTCGTGGTAGGTCTATGTGAGACTGGAATTGTAGTGAGTGTGGTTTCGTTCTCCTCCTGACTGGTTATGCCAGTACTGAGTTGAGAGAGCTTAGCCTCCAGTTTGGCTATATGGTTGCATCTCTCACATGTGTTGGAATTTGTTGGGAGGAGGAGAGGGTTGTCTGTGTACATGAGGCAGTTGTAACATTGCCTCAAGATTCCCAGATTCACCAGCTGGACCATAGAGGAGATTGACAACTGACCTTTGGACATGCTAGAATAGTATTGGGAATTCCTTTATAATTGAAAAAAAGGGCCAATGGGGAACAAGGTACTCAAGGGGAGTTTGTGAGGGTGTAGTGCTTTTAATTTTTTAGTGCTGACTTATATAATTGCTTTAGTGAGCAAGTGCCAGGTAACTTAAATGCAATGTGTTACAGGTAACTTAAATGCAAAAATGACAAACAGTAACTTTCTTTCAAGTGAAACAAGGAAATAAGTACAGTAAGCAATGCAGATATCACTAGGGATCCACAGAAGCGCTGAAAAACTACGTTTTAGGTGGAATTAGCGTTTCAGGGAAATAAGCAAACAAACAAAGCTAGATTCAGCAGGCCTGGATCAAGTCTATGCTACAGCAAACAAGGTGTACCAATTTCAGTAAGAAACAGTTCAAATATGCAGGCACTATAAGCCTTTAACCAGAAATTCCCAGCTCAGAAGGGCAGATTCCAGCCTCTCCTCCCACAAGAGTGCAGACCACGAACCTTCTTAATGTAAAATAACTGGCCTGAAGCCCAAGTGCTTAAACCAGAACTAATACACTTTTAGAATAACAGACACTGAGCCTTCAATCAACAGTTCCCAACTTAGAAGGATGTAAGCTACCTGTTCTGCCACCACAGTGCAGGCCACAAACCTTCCTAATGTAAAACAACTGGTCTGAAGCCCAAGTGCTTAATCCAAAAGACTTAGAATGATAGCTACACTTTAATCAAGTTACTGCCAAGCAGTAATAAATACAATTGAATACTTTAAAGAATGCCTGGATTAGTCCTCAAGTTATACAAACAAAGCTAGATTCAGCAGGCCTGGATCTAGTCTATATGCAGACACTATAAGCCTTTAACCAGAAATTCCCTGCACAGAAGGGCAGAGTCCAGCCTCTCCTCCCACAAGAGTGCAGACCACAAGCCCTCTTAATGTAAAATAACTGGCCTGAAGCCCAAGTGCTTAAACCAGAATTAATACACTTTTAGAATAACAGACACTGAGCCCTCAATCAGCAGTTCCCAACTTAGAAGGATGTAAGCTACCTGCATATAGTAAACACTGTGTATTAGACTCTGTGTTTGTGGTTTTACATTTTTACAGCAAAACTTGTTCCCATCATTCAAATATATTGTGTAGCAGATGGTTCCCTATTATATCAATGAATGCTTAAAATAACGAACGCTGTTTTATCGACCTTTTTAAATCGAAACCGCAAAATCCCAAAAACATGGAGCAGCAATTTTTTCCCCAGTGAAAAAAATCACTGGTCTGTTTTCAGGACTTTGCCATTTCCTCCACTGTGGTGCGATCTTGGAGTTAGTATATTTAAGTAGGGGAGGTGGGGGCGACCTGTGGGGGGGGAGGGTTGTTTGTTTTTAATGGAGCAGCGTTTTTTTTTTCCCTGGGAAAAAAAGTCACTGTTCCATGTGTTCAGCATTTTGCCATTTTGATTTTTAAGGGTCGATTATACAGCATTCACTATTTTAAGCATTCGCTGTTATAATATAGACCCGTGGCAGACACCTCCCCCCCAATTTAGTTTGTGTCCAGATGCTATTTTAATTAAATGAGACAATCAAGTAATCAGGAATTACATCACAATGTTTCTATTGTTTGGTCAGTAACAGGAAGTAAGGTTGCATTGTCCTGCAGTGTTCCATTTCTGTATCCCAATATGCCTGTGGGAGTTGTTTAACCTAGTTTATAGCTCCTTAATTTTAAAAGCAAAATTAATGAAATTTAACTACAGTGGGTACCACATTTCCAGAAGTTATGCACAAGAATAACAGTTATGGAGACCACTTATATTACAGGCTTCACACATAAGCAGGCTTCCTCAGCAAAACATTTTCAAAAAGCAGTCCGGGAAAAAGATTGTTTCCCTATTTAATACTATATATCACAACGCATCTAAGCAGCTAATTCACAAAAAAGTAAAAGCAAGAGCAAATGTGAGCTGATCAACATCCTAAATTTGTGTGCCTTTTATAAGAACTGAATTACGTCTGTCCTATCAATTCAGGAACTGCTTAGCGCTTTGTGTATTCAGAATGTATCCTTTTGCTCTTTTTTGATAATCATCTCACGTTTTATTGAAAGGTGGTGCCCCTTAGAATCCATTCCCTCTTCTAATATGCTTAAGAGTTTCTAACAAGCTTTTAGAATGTCTCTGCAAATCACACATTTTATTTAACAATTTCTAATATGTCTTTCCCTGTATTCTTCAAGAATTAAAATTAATAAATTCTTTAAGTATACCTTTATATTGGCCTTATGCTTTATATCACTTTTAAAGAATAGACTGCGCTGTTTGTGTTGCATTCTTCTAATATGCTCTTATTCTGTCTACATCCTCCATAGATTACTTATAGAAATGCAAAGAATATTCTCTATAGGTATCACTCCAACTGCATAGTGAGAGACTTAGCTTTTGATTTTTTTCTACCATTGCCTTTTCCTGTATATTGCATTGTCTCAAAAGACTTCCTTTCCCAGTTCTCACTTTGATTTTTCTTGTGTCAGGTTGTCTTATATGTACACTAAAGAGTCTCCACCACATTCATTGTTGCTGTTGGTTTGCATCATTCCTAACACTTCTTACACAGTATCTCTATTGTGTCATTTGTATCATCAGTGGAAAGACAAGTTTCACACCAGACTTTCTATAACATAATTTTTAAAACCATTAAAGTAGGAGAGAATGCATTTCTGCTCTACATGATATGTCACCAGTAACTTCCATCTGGGTGGGCTTCTTTCCTATTTGTGTCTTATTCACCAACCATTGTTTCAACAGCATTGCCATCATACAACCCATTCCAACCCTAATATACACTCTAATTTGTTCACAACTTATTTGTGGTTTCAGTTGCTTTGCTTAAGACCAATTAGGTGCCCATACCTCAGAAGCCTACTGTTTTTGAGCCTTGCTTTAGTGGTGCTCAAACTTGAAATAAAACAATTATTGGTACTCTTTGGCAAGTTGAGGGAACATTGGTGCTGACTCAGTCACAGTAGAGTGCTGTGTTACATTTGGTGAAGAGGGAATTATGTTTTGCATTTCTTTTCCACTGTTGTCTTTCTTCTGACCTTGCCGTTGGTATATATAGAGATTGGTATACACAACTTACATAAGGAGGATTCCCTGATAAAAAAGAAAAGCATTGTGTGTGTGTGTGTGTGTGTGTGTGTGTGTGTGTGTGTGTGTGTGTGTGTGTGTGTGTGTGTGCCTGTGTGGGTGCGTGTGTGTGTGTGTGTGTGTGCTGACCCTTTGAGTGTTACTTTTTTAAAATTCGCAATATTTTCAGTTTTAGTGGCTGTGTGAATGACTTTAGGTTTGTTGAAGCTGTAGGAGTTGATATTTCATAATAAATCCACACAGCCCAACTAGGCCCACTTGTGACTACCCAAAGAATCATACTAGATGTGTCTGATGTTACTTTCCCAGCATTAATCCATATAGCTTCAGTGAGGACCAGATATTTTACAGTACTTCTCTGTGGACATGACTCCATGGCATTTCCTGTCATTGACATTGTATTGACATGTTGGTAGGCCCCAGCCTTTGCCTTGTGTTCAGTGACCTGAAGAGAAACCATGTACCCACCTTCGAAGTGCATTCCACACACTCCTCTTCTTATGATTCAATAAAAGATCAGATAGTGCTGCCACTTACTTTTCACATAGTTCTGATTTGTGGATTGTGATGCCATTTATTCTTCCCTTAGTTCTAATTTGTGGATTGTGATTGTGCTTACCCTGTCCTTTCTTTGGACTGGTGGACCAAAGTGTCTTCTATATTATGGTATGTTGAGAGTTCTAACCACAAATAACTTAATTTCCTATGAAATGGACCTAAATGACATATTACAAAAATAAAAAGTAATCGAAGAGTAAACATTTCACTTAAGTGCTGCTCACAGAAGAAGTAAATAAACCACCACAAAAAAAAAAGAGTACACACATGGTTTGTAAAAAAAAATACTGCTCTCAGAAGCATCTAAAGTAAACTTACAGATCATGTGAAGCAAACCATTAGTACCTTGCCTGAACATATGTGCATCTAGCTGACTAAATTTTGTATGTCCTATAATTCTATTAGACTGTGTCAGATGTTCTGGGAAGACTGGGAATTTTTAATTTGCCTAAAAGCTGTCAAGTATTTATTAGTAGTCAGTCCCGTCTTAAGCAAACACATACTACATTACAGGATGTGTAGCCTTAACAGTTTAAAAAGCCATTACATTGCAGTGATTGTTTTCGGCACATTAAAACTATTCTGATTAAGTTGGGCTTGAAATCCTATGGCATGTTCTTGTTTCTTTCTTGCTGGAGCTTTTTCAAATTCAAATAGTATTTATTTACAGCCCAGATGACAACTGAATCTTGGATTCAGACCACCAGAATGGTGTTGAATCTTTATGTCTTGTTAGCACAATAGCAGACTTGACACCAACAAACTGGTTTATTTACTGAGATTGTAGGTTCAGTTTTATGAGTAGGCCAGTAAATAAACAAGGGCTCAGTGATATCTTGTAATACCACTACAGTCAGCATAGTTATAAATGATCCTAATTCATGGTCTATGAGGCAACAGCTTTAAAACCTAGTATGTGGGATAACATCTTTCAGTTTGAAGAATACTAATCATGTCTCTTTATTGTGATGTTTAAATCCTTGTCAAAATATGTTTCAAGAAGCAAACATATGTTTATAGAATGGTGTTCAGCATAATGGGGGAAATACTGGTTTCTTACTAACATTTCAGCCCTAATCTGCTACAGTTTCTAATTTTTGTCTGTTTAGTTTCAGCTTCCCACAATGTTTGAAAAACATATGCTTTTGTTAGGTTCCCTGATTATGGATATGAATGCCACGTCTTTGAATTGTAGTTGAATGTGAAAAATCGAATTCATAATGTAGGGTTTATTATGGTAAGGAGTGCAGACTTCCATTCAGGAAGCAGAAGCCTTAACATTTGTATACCTCTAGTAGCATACATAACCACGCATGGGCACATCTAGAAAGGACAGTGTTTCCTCATTAAGAAATAGTCCAGTTTCATGTCCACCTGATGTTTGCATTTGCAATATTCACTGTTGGTATGCACTATCCTTTTGTTAAATATATGCAACAGCATCTTATAAGAGATGTAACCGAATCCAGAAAAAATATTAAATTATACAAAATAAGTGTGCTTGCTTTATTATTCTTTTATCTGTTTGCATTAAAATGTATTTACAGAGATTTCTTCTTATACAGTGACTCAAAAATAGTCTTAATTTTAGCACAGACTCTTGTAACCAATTTAACAAGTGTATAAGAGTCACTTTTATTTAATGATAGTGCTATAGCATTGAAAACTACTCCAAAATGAAAATGCGCACACACACACACACACACACACACAC
Source organism: Protopterus annectens (assembly GCF_019279795.1). Classification (NCBI taxonomy): domain Eukaryota; kingdom Metazoa; phylum Chordata; order Ceratodontiformes; family Protopteridae; genus Protopterus; species Protopterus annectens. The sequence continues at coordinate 1,441,499,476 of NC_056735.1, read as the reverse complement.
ACACACACACACACACACACACACACACACACACACACACACAGAAGAAAGAAAACATGTCCTGGTTATTACTTTTTGCATAGATGATTTTAGCTAGTTGCTTTTGATTGACAGCATTGTAGATAACCTGAATTCTATGTACAAACTTTCTGTTCACTTTCATTACAGATATACAGTGTAAATTCACATATGGTGATAATAACTTTATTGCATTCTTTGAGTCATTCTTTTAGCCAGGTCATCACTGTCTCTGAACTATAGGGATATTTTGTTAATATAACGTTAGATGTCAGTAGAGGTATAAAAACCTAGATTCTCTGGAACTATCTTTGTTGACTGCAGCTTGGGGAAAATAGCAAAATCAACCCTTTTTGATTTCAACACCTGAACATAAACATAGTACCAGCCATTCAGCCTGTGTTTTCAGTAGGGCACCCCCCCCCACTCCCACCACCAATATGCCCCCTTCTACATTAACTTTAGTATTCTAAATACAGGGTCACTCAGCCTCAGAGAAGGCAGGAATACTCAGTCTGACAAATAAATAACGTCCCCCTTTGTTTGGTTCTGTGTAACACTCAACTAAACTTGATTTACAGTCAACAAACTGCTTATTTATCATCTAAACTTAAAAAAATGGAATTAAGTGGATGAAGATTTCACCACAACATTTCAGCTAGTCAAGCAGGGAACAAACTCTGATACTAGGTGACAAGAATTTTGTTTTATATACAAAATGTAAGCATTTTACCTTTTAAATGACTAACGTTACTGAAATCAAAGCCATAGAGATGGTCTGAGCCGGTTTTTCTTTAGCACTTTACAGCATGGGGATGTTACCACTCAACAGCAGTTGTTTGTACAGTTTGGTCAGTTTTAAGTGGCATGAATGACAGCTGAACGGCAAACTCTTTAGGGTATACTCTTACCGTTTTGTATATCCTTGGATGATACAGCCATTCCTCACAAGTTCCCAGTTATATATTGTACAAGTCATTTTATATTAGTCTGATTCTTACTTTGAACACTTGCTTTGGATTAGGCTGGAAACTGCTACTATGTTGGCTAAACACTGGGTCACAGCCGCTCAAGTACCCTAACCACTGTGTAATAGCAGTTTCCCCCTATACCACAGCCATTGTTACAGTACACAGCTTTTCTGTGTTCACAGATTTCAGTATATTCTGGGGTAATGAGACCCCTGGCCATTTCTGCTCTGGTAGTTACACCTGTGGCTAGGAATTGCCCCTGCATTTTAAGTTAAGTGGTGATAAATGCATTGTATTGTACATGTAGCTCCATTGCTTTTTTCTTGGTAGTATGTTTTTGTTTCCCTGAAGGGAGATGATGGTAAAAAAATTATTCCTCTGCGAGAATGGGAGTTTTTACTTAAAAGCTGATTCCTGGAATAGGTATAAAATGGCAGACTGCAGACTGAACTGCTATGAAGAAAATAAGACCTTTATAAAACCCAAACAGTAGATGCCTGACTGGAAAGATTTGTTTCCAGCTTTGGTCACAAAGCTCAGAAATATGAGTGACACTCAAAATTGCAAAAAGTGCACACCAAAACTAACGGATCTGACTCTTAGAAGTCTGCAGTTGTAATGACTTTGACTAACCATTGCATTTTCTAACCTGCCTTTGTTTTGTTATATTAACTATACTTGTTTCTCTATGTTATTACCTGTTTCTATGGGTATATAAAGATGTTTTTTCATGTAAAAAGGCTAAGCCCATGTCCTTCAAAGATGCTTCCTTTCCAGATTCGAACAACACCTTTTTGTAGCACCACTGTGCTGCTCTTGCATATTCCGAGCATGGTGTCCACTCAGAATAGCTTAATACATCCTTAAGGAGGGCAACAAGTGTAAAGTGTAGAACATAAAAAGGTACGTGGTCACATTAGCAATTGATTTGAATAATAACCCATGAGACCTGCAAAGAATGGAAGTTAAATGAATTCTTCTCATTTAATTTGACATTTTGGGTTCTGCGTATGCCAGCTGAGACCACAGCCTTAGTACTGTAAACCCAATAGTGGCACTTTAACACAAAGTACTAATGCTGTGTGCTGCTGATGATCCAGGTTTGATTCTCTTCCCCTCCATTTAGCATCTGTGTGGATCCGAGCAAATCACTTTATCAGTCAGCGTTTCCAGGTCACCCCAGAAAACAGCCTAGTGGTAACTGGTTAATAAATAAAACAAAATAAAAAATGAATACATAAATGGCACACATTAGGGAGCAGTTTTGAAACAGGAAGCGCACAAGATACTTACTTCATATGTCTGGGCAGTGATCATGGAAGGTCTCTATATAACCAGGCTTTCACTTCTCATAATACACAACCAATGTAATGTGTAGCAATGACTTGTTCCTTGTACTGCTAAGCAGACTTTGTGCGTTAATTGTATAATTATGCGTTTTATATCAATCTTCAGAAAAACTATTAAGTAGTATTCACGTGAGAGACTTGCCTCAGAGCCATGAAACCATAGTGCATATAAGGTATGCAAATATGCCTGCCACTGAAGAAGTACAAAAAAAGACATTCCAATAAATAATTCAGGAGCATGGCAAATTGCCATATGATTGCTAAGGGATTTGATGGAACACAGAGAGAATGTAGCATCTCAACATAGAATTGTGAACTAAATCAGGGTCGAACACCTACAGCTTCTGAGCAACGTGGGTCTCTCAGAAGGTATGTCACTTTAATTTGCTGTGAACATTTAAGTCCTTTAAATCTGAAACATTAAGATTCTGGAAGTGGCAATAGTTTAAGACCTAAACAAAAATAATTTAAGCAAATCTGACGACCTGGACTTAAATCTAATGAATATCTTTTTTAACTGTCATCCATTTTTGTAGCCTAATAAAATGTAGTTGCTGAATGCTGACGATGTTTATTACCTAAGCATTAGTATGGATTACAATATGAGATTTGGTAATGGTCAAGTACATTGGCTATGTAAATGTGCTCCAAGACCCTACATGTTATTAAACAAATAATAATGATTGTCTTCATAGACTTTAGCAGTCTTTTATCCAGTCCTACCCTTCCCAATAACAGGAAACCGAGTTTCACAGACAACTCACCCTAACATGCTGATATAGCATATATTCAGCTGCATATAATGATGTGATAATTCTGTATGTTGGGTATCTGCATTTATTAGTCCCAACCACATAACTTACAGTTAATACTGGCAACACACAAATCAGATAATTTTGTGTAGGCTTAGTTATAAAATGCTACTGATTATTACAAAATATTTACTTAGAATTTTGTGTTTGCTATGTGAGTCACTGCTGTGATTATCAGAATAGCTTTGCGTAGAATATTGGGTATACAGTTATAAACTGCTGTGATTATTAGAAATGCCTTGTTTAGACTTTAACATATGTTTAATTATAAACTCTTGTGATTATTAGGAACATTTTGATTGTTTTTACATCATACCATATTAAATGTTAAATTTGTGTATGTGCATACTGTGCCACTTATGGCATTGCTAATTTCTGGGTAAATAAATAGAGTTTTAGTGCTTCTAGGATGTGAGCTTCTGTACTGCCATCCAGTATAATTTCAATTCTTTATTTTAATTTAGTATATTAATTTACCGAGTTTACTACAATGATCCATCTCAGACTATTTTCAGCCATTTCCCTGTTTATGGCAGTTTAGAGTAGTTTAGTGCAATAAATAAAACAACTGTTTTATTTGTCAAAAATAACATCTTTTTTAAGCCAGGTGGGTTATACTTTCATTTTCAGGCTTTATATTTATTCTTTGATGCTATTTGCTTTGTAAAGAAGTGCACACTGCTAACCATGCTGTTTTATGAAAAAGTAATTCTGAGTGACAGTTCTGACAGATGAGGCTATCGAACAAGCAATCACAGATTCCTCTGTATAATACTTTGCAAATAAATTAATCACATTGCATATGAGTATGCTAGACATTTTAAATTATAAACCTAGATTTGAGGCATTGCTCTTACAAAATTGCTGTACATACGGTGACTTTCATACGATTGTCAGAAGCCTTCTTTATAGAGATTTTCTGCTATTAGGATTTTTTCTTCTCATGTTTGATCAGTTGTGCATTTGCTTGTATTCTCTGGCTTTCTTGTCAAGTCTAGGGTCTCTTCAAGTTTTCTTTTCTCATTTGTGATTGAATCATTTTACAGTACCAGGAGACTCTGCTTCCTGCCAAATAGCTCTAGGAAGTAAGTAGTCACACTGGAACAGCGTGGGTTTCACTGAACAAATTTGTTCCTGAGAATGGCTTATGCAGACTAACTAGCCTGCTGACATTTAGTATCGACCAATCTTCTGCAGTCTCATTTATTATAGCAACTGGCAACCGCTGTACTGCTGAAAATACTCACAGTACCTGAACTGATTAATGTTACCAGTGTTTGGATATAAACATCAGAGCCAACAACACTCCCAAATGCATACACCATAGCACGCACGTACACACACACACACACACACACACACACACACACACACACACACACACACACACACACACACACACACACACACACACACACACACACACACAAACACACACGCATGCAGTCCAGACATGAGCACAGATACACACACTCACATACATGCACAAATGCATAAACACTGCACACACATGCACACTGACACTCCAGGCCTGCACACAGATGCACACACTCATACACTTATGCACAAATGCATACACTCACACACACATACACACACACACTCTTGCACAGACCACACAAGTACATACATAATACACACAGAAACACACACACACACACACACACACACACACAAACAATGAATATGGTTTGATGTGTATATCATGCAGTGAGTTTTGTGCAAACATTCTAGCTTGTGCATCCTAAATTAATGTTCACAACTGTATGCACATCAGTGGCATTACATGTATAGACCTCCACATGGTCTTTCACGTGTATTTATGCAATCACTGCTCACACTCACTATTTTAACTTCTGGATACATGTTATTTAATTAGTGGAAGAAGTGCTTTATGGAAATGAGGGCTCACTAAACCCTATAAATAACATATCTACATGTAAATTCCAGTCGAATTCTAGAGAGTAATAATCCACAAAATATTTACATTGATAACTGTAGATGATCCTTTCTAGAAGCATGCTGAAACATGTCACTATAGCTTAGGTCTATCTTTCAGTAATAATATTATAAACAGCGATTTTTTCACTTGGTGTGCTTGTTGTTACACAGCAATGGCATGTAGCCACCCCATTTGCTCATACCTACATGTGCATAACCAGTGTTTTTGACATCCTCAACATACGTAGCATAGTATGGTATATTGTAAGAACCCTTCATCAGTTATTACTGATAGTGTGTGATAAAATCCAGACAAAAGACATCATTTTATTCAGGTAACATCATTAAATAGAAATGCATCTTTTCTGGGAGACCTGGGAGCACACTATCTGCTTAAATGACCAGCTCAGTTTCACAAAGTAGGAAATTGAAGGCTAAGGGAATGAAACGTAGGAGTACAGACTGTAACATGCCAGCAGCTACTAGCATTACCGCAGTCTTAATTCTCTGTAATAAGCTATGAGATGTTGTTGTGAATGTTCCTTCCAAATATACTATATATCTATATCTATATACCTGTATCTATCTATCTATCTATCTATCTATCTATCTATCTATCTATCTATATGGATATATAGTATTAGAGTTGCTGTCTCCTTTTCCAGTGTGCCACATTCAAAGCAGAATACTCAGCTTATGCATATGTCTCTGTGTCAGGAAAGTAAACTAACAACTGTAAAAACTAAACGATCATCTCTGCTTGTATTTGTCCTTTATTTGTTTTAGACTGTACATTGCAGCTGGATTTGGCTGCAAGAATGTTGGTATTTGTTTTGGTCCTAAGTTGGAATGCTTGCTCCATAGGAGGACAGTAGTACAGTTTGGAAATGTCCTAGGACACAGTGAGTTACATACTGTTCACACTCCCTGAGGTTTACTGATTCTACTTTGACGTTTGCATTACTCAGTGGATTATGACAACTAGGTAATATGTGTCATAAAGACTTGACACTTGTGCATTGTTACGTGGTACCTAAGCAGCTGTGACTCCCATGTGGTATCGGTTCTGTGTAATTGTGAAATTTTATTGAACATGTCTAAACAGACAGTGTCCAAACTCTAGTATGTGAACAGTGTACCTAAATCAAGAACGATACTTGCTGTAAAGAGTATGTGTGCCCAGAATGTACAGTCCTAATTATATCTCTGCACAACCAACATTTAAATCATAATATATTAAGGCTGTAGTAGCATGTAAGACAGAGACACAATCAATTCAACCAGTAAAAAAAAAAGTGATAGACTGAGCTTCTGTTCCTGTCTATTTTTATATGTTAAATAAATTATGTCTCTTTTTATCCACTGAAGAAGAGGTTAGTTACTTTTGTTTACCGATCTATAGGATACGTTTATACCTTCAATATGGTGCATATATTTGGGTATACTGTGAAAAACACCATGGGCATCCTTGTGAACTGCCAGTTGGGAAATAAAAAAAATGTTTTCATGATGCCAGACCAAATTATTCACAGTAATGTGTCCCACTTTCTGTCCAGCAGGCTACAGAAAAATTGTTTTCTAGAAAAAGGGAGAAAGGAGAGAGGAACTAGTGAGTTAATCGGAGACAGGGCACTTGTTTGCAGCAGAGGGGACAGGGGACCCAGAATATCATATTAAGCCAATTAATATGTCCCGCTTTCATGTGTATAATCCTGTTCTGTAAACTACAGAGACATGGACAGCAGGGTCAGATACTGGGAGCTGAATAGACTTAATCTGCAAATTCCATAACTAGAAGGCTAACTAAAAATCATATTTAAAGCATAGAACTACCTAGATATATGGTTTTCTTCTCTCTAATTTAATCTCAAGAGTACTACAAAGAAAATGTTATTTACATTTATTTTGTTTACTGTCTAAATTCGAGTACTACAGACAAAGTAAATGTTACTTAAATATATTCATTCTGTTTTCTGTCTGGATCTGATTCTCTGCACTTCCATTTTTTAGTTTTGTTTTTAATTGCCTAATTAGTTTAGCGATTTACTACAGAGGATTAAGCCTATGTGCCTTTAATAAACTTCATGCTGTAGTCCAGGGTTTTATTCTTTCAGCCTCCATTTCCTGCTGTGTGACTGTGCAAGTTACTTAGCCATCTAGTGCTCACAGGGCACAGCTAAATGAGATGTGTGCCTAGGATGTTTACCTGGTTCTCAGAGTTAGGCACTGCCAAAGAAAATGAATTGTCTTTATTTTAAAGTATAAACTGGATTTCAGTTTTGATTACAAGTTTTAACATGGATCCTAAAAGACCATAATCATTCAAAGTTAGAGATATTTTATTTATTTATTTATTTATTTTATTTTATTTTACATTTGTTAACCATATTGTAACTTGACAGCTAAGATCATGACTAAAATGAACTTCCTGGGACCTACGAGTTACAGTTCTATGATCAAGTCTGGCTAACTAACAAGTGTTTATTTATTAAAACCTTTTTTCACTGAGTAGGTGGGCTGGTCTGAAGACCCAGTGCAGCCACAGCCTGGGCCAGAAACAAATGCAGCTGTTGAAAAAAATCAAGGTGACAGTTCAATAGATGGTAACTGAGTAACATAAAATAAGTAAGCAATTAAGAGTGGACAGAAAATATCAGATGGCACATATGTTCTAACTACAGATTTAAAAACTGGTAGAAGATTGGCTAAGGCTTGCACTCAAATGTGACAAAGTAAAGCAAGGTACTTGTGAGGGTTACAATATAAATATAGAAGATAAAACAAGAAGGTATGGAAAGTATGGAAAGCTCATTTAATATCAAGAATAAGAGGAAATGAGGTATTCCATCTAGGAATCTTTAAGTAAAATGGAAAATTCGGAATACTATTAGTCAGACTAAATGAGCTTTGGAGGCTTTTCCACTATGCCACAGCAGTAAGGTGCTTCAGCTTTGCATGCCCGAATCTTGAATATGAATAGCTCAGTGAGATTTCAATGTTGGTAGTGATGAAGGAGGTGTTAGTCAGAGTGAGATTTGAGAATGTCATTCAGAGGTACAGAGTGACTGTAGATCTATTTACTGTGGTAGTACCAGGTTGGTATAATGTAAGATGGTAGTGGTGCTATGGCATAAGATGGTCGTGTTGAGGGCCTGCTGAAACTAACAGGAGGCCAGAAGATAGTATGCAGGAAACCCAACCATAGTTGTAGAAAGTTTAAAAAGTTGCTCTTTGGGTTATAGAAAGTAGATGGTGGTAATGTGTATCAGAATCAGAGCAGTTAATGAGTCGGCAGATTTGGTTATAAGAGCATTTTGAAGTTAAAAAGGTATTTTATTTGTTAAATGAGTGACTAAAGGGAGTGTAAGTTCAAGTTTTGACAGAGAAATGCATTTAACTTAGATTTGAGAGAATCAGGGATGGGATGACTAGCAAACAGCAAGAAAATGTAACTGGTAGGTATTTCAACATGTTTATGGAATGCGATGGTAAGAACTAGGTGGATATTTAAATATTTATTGAAGTTAGTAGGAATACAGTATTTATACTGTTCTGTATTTTATCTTGTCAGTTTGTCAAAACCCAGATTCTGCATCTGATTGTCTCAACTTGTACAAATAAATATCTACACATTCCCAGTAAGTATTATACACTCGGTGTTTTAGATTCTCTGCCGTTTTAGTAGGTGCACTGGCATGCTAGACATACAAACATATCCTCGAATGGTCACACATCTGAGTGACTAACTATTGTTCCAGCAGATGTTCATCGTGCATACAGCTGCAGTCATAACAGATGGGTTCTCCTGCCATCAGGCGGGTCCTCGGTCGGCCGAATTCCAAAGTCTAGGTCCGGCGTCGGTTGTCGTCGCTTCTTCCCTGACGTCAGTGCGACAGGGGTATAAAAGAACCAGCCGACGCCATTTTCTTCAGTCTTTCTTGCTGCACGGTGCCCGAAGCAGAAGCAGTTCGCAAGTGCCGGTCGGCCAGCTCCTGAGATTACGAAAATTTGGAAACTGAAGTCTTCTTAAAGCTAAGTACCCGTTGGAAACTTTTCTTGCCTCAGACCGATGTCAGACAAAGTTAATAATTGTATTTCTTGTGGGAAGCAAATACCGCATAAGGATTTCCATTCCCTCTGTATACCTTGTTTAGGCCCAGACCACGACGTCTCGGTCTGTCACTTTTGTGCTACATTCAACAAACGCACTATTAAGCATCGGGCGGAGTTCTCCCAGCATTTTTTTGGGAAAGCATTTAACTATACCATGTCATCGGGTACTCCGACTCTGGTTTTGTCTAAAAAACACAAAGACAAGGACCGACACTTGAGGTCCACGGCCTCTACCGACACCACGCCAAAGCCGACTACATGTGGTCCGGTTCTCAGTGAGGCACCTACGCAGCCCCTGGTTACCGACAACACATCTTTGGCGGTGTCTCCTGTACCCAAGGTCGCAGGCTCCTCGGCCCACACCCCGACTATGGATACCGAAGCCACTCTTGGCATTGAAACACAGAATGTGGACAGGTCCACCTCCATTCAAGGTGTCTTCAGACCTTCCTCTTCTTTCTCCATCAAGGCTTTCACCAAGTCTAAAGCAACCATGCACCCTAAGAGACCAGCTACACAGGGCCCATCTCCTGGCCCCATGCCTAAGAAACGGATGCTTAAAATGGCTGAGGATTTAATTACTCTAATCAGAGGTTCCCAGCCACCTCCGGACCAAAGGCCCAGAGTGGAGGAAGATTCCCCCTCCTATGATCAGGGCTCCATTATTTCAGAACACTCTGATGATCAGGAACAGTCTTACTCCCCTTTTGAAGACTCTGATGCAGAGGAGTCTATTCCTTCTGTATCCCCCCCTGAGGATTACTCATTTGGGGAAACTTTGCATACCTTAAGGGAACACTTCCACTGGGAAGGCCAGGATTATTCAGATTCCAAGAAAAAGCTCAGGGAATTTCTTTTTTTACCCCAGCACAGGCCTCTGGCTATACCTCCTGTCTTGGACATCCTAGATGATGTTTACTCGGAGGCCTGCCTTAACCCGGACTCTCTACCTCCAGCTCCAGTTAAGCCTGACAGGTACTGCAGGGTTCCTGACTCGCACCATTTTCTTTACAAAAGCCATGCTGCTGACCTAGAAACCATCTCACAGGGGCCCAAGGGAGTTAAGGCTTCCATTGCCAAAAATCCATTGCCTTCCGAGAGAGATTCCAGATCCTTAGAAAGGTGGGGAAAAAAGGTATATACCTCGGCTACCTTAACCATGAGGGCCTTAAACTGTCAGTTTCATATGCTAAAATACCAACAGTTTCTGTTATCTCAATTGAAAAGTAAAATGTCACAACCTGAACAACCAGACTTGAAGGAGTTGCAGGATTTGATGCATAGTGCAGAACAAGTGGGTAAACATACCTTACAATGTGGTTTTGATGCTCTAGAGGCCTCATGTAGAGCTGCTGTTACAGGCTCAGTCATACGTAGGCATGCCTGGCTCAAGGAACAAGCCTTGCCTGATCATGTCAAAGCTAAATTACTAGATGCCCCTCTTCAAAAGGATGTACTATTTGGGGCAAATGCTGAGGAAGTATTACGGAAAATGGAGGAAAAAGCTAAATCAATGCAAACTGTGAAAGAATTTCTGCAGGTTCAACCCCCACGTTTTAGTAGAAATTGGCCTTCCAAAACTGGTCCTTTCCTGCCACAGACAGACCCCAAAGAGGCAGATACAGGCGCCCGAGGGGCAGAGGACAATCACAAGGATTGTACAGAGGCAGACAATGGCAAGCTCCTACACAAAGAGGTGGTGAGGACAACTCACAATCTTTCAGAAAGCAAACCCAATGACTTTCCCCTTTGCAGGCCAACCAGGTCTCAAATGGCAGCCCCCTTAGGAGGAAAACTGGCACTATTCTCAAAAAATTGGCATGTTGTCACAAAGGACAAATGGATCCTGGACATTATAAACAGAGGCTACAAATTCCATTTTCATACCCTTCCAAAAATGAGAGGCATGCCAAAACTGCCACACAATCAAAGGGCAGAGGCACAAAAGCAAATTTCAGATCTTATAAACATGAAAGCTATTCAAGAGGTACCTACACACGAACAAGGTCAAGGTTTTTATTCCAGGCTATTTCTGGTGCCAAGGAAGGGAAAAGATTGGAGACATATTTTGGATCTTTCCATCCTAAACACATTCCTACTCGTACCAAAATTCAAGATGCTCACTCTACAGCAACTTCTTCCCATGCTGGGCAAGGAGTCTTGGCTGGTAACACTGGACCTCAAGGAGGCATACCTGCATGTCCCAATCAGACAAAATTGCACAAGATACCTCAGATTTCTTGCAGGTTCAACCCATTATCAATTCTCTGCATTGCCCTTTGGCTTATCTACTGCGCCCAGAGTATTCACAAAATGCCTGGCATCAGTAATTGCCTACTGCAGACTTCAAGGGATACAAATATACCCTTATTTGGACGACTGCCTGATCCAAGTGAACAGCAAACACATTCTTCTGAAACATCTGGCTTATGTAATAATGTTATTAAACTCTCTGGGATACACAGTCAACAAAGAGAAATCAAGGCTAATACCCTCTCGGAATATAACTTTCCTGGGTGCCAATTTGGACACAAACACCCAGATGGCCTACCTCACACCAGAGAAGCAGGGGCAACTAATTCAATATTTCAGAACACTGGCAAATTGCACCAGGCTGACTGCAAGGAAAATCCTGCAGGCTCTGGGATTCATGGCATCTTGTATCTTACTAATCCCATGTGCAAAGCTGCATATGAGAAAACTACAATGGTACCTAAAAACACATGGTCTCAACACAGCCACAGTTTGGAAACAATAATACCACTAATTCCATGTCTGCAAAAGGAATTTCTGTGGTGGGCTCAAGCATGTCAAACAAACACAGGTCTTCCATTCAGCAAGTCTCAAGCAAATCAAGTCATCACAACAGACGCCTTGGACTACGCCTGGGGGGGCGCACATGACAGACCAGTGCATTCGGTGCAAATGGTCCCAAAAAGAAAAGCACCTTCACATCAATCAAAAAGAAATGCTAGCAGTAATAAATGCTATTATAGCTTTCAAGGACCTTCTACAACCAGGTCAACTATTGATAAGAACGGACAACACCACAGTTATGTGGTACATAAACAAGCAGGGAGGAACACATTCTTATCCCCTATGCAGACTGGCCATGTCACTTTGGAACATGGCCATGGACTTACAAATGGAACTACAAGCACAGTACTTGCCAGGCAAGGAAAACACACTGGCAGACAACCTAAGCAGGAATATGACAGATCCACACGAATGGAAGTTGCATCCAAAAGTTTTACAGAAATAATCCAAGAATGGGGAAGGCCAGACATAGATCTCTTTGCCTCCCACAAAAATCATCAATTGACAAAATTCTGCTCGAGGATCTTCCATCCAAAGGCCTGGAGAGTGGACGCTCTCTCTTTCAGTTGGACATCAATGACAGTTTATGCCTTCCCGCCTCTTCCTCTGCTGCCCAAAGTCCTATTGAAGACCAGAGCAGACAGACCAAAGATGATCCTCATTGCTCCGGACTGGCCAAGGCAACATTGGTACCCACTCCTGAGGAGCCTGACGCATTCCCCTCCATGGACCCTACCTCTAATGCCTCTTCTTCTGACTCAGCACAGCTTCAAAACTCTTCAAAGTCAGCTAAAAACACTCAATCTAGCCTCATGGAAGATTCCTTAGCATCACAACAGACCCTACTCTCCAAGGAGGTGCAGGATGTCATTTTGGAGGCCAGAAGGCCATCAACTAGAAAAGCTTACTCCGCAAAATGGAAACGTTTTTGTGTCTGGAATGAGAAAAAGGGCCAGAACCCTGGAATACTGAATTTACCTCAAATACTACAATATTTGGCTGAACTGCTAAGCAGTGGACTTTCGTTCTCCTCCATCAAAATCCATGCCTCAGCCATTTCTGCAGAATACAACACTGATCCTCCTTTATTCTCTCACCCTCTTTTAAGACAGTTCCTCAGAGGGGCTAAGAATTTAAGACCTCCAAGGAAACAACCAATACCTGCTTGGGATCTTAATTTAATTCTGGAAAAACTGACTTTGCCTCCTTTTGAGCCAGTTGCCTCATCAGATTTGCAATATTTGTCATGGAAAACAGCTTTCCTTCTGGCTATCACTTCAGCTCGTAGAGTTTCAGAACTACAGGCTCTCATGGCTGTCCAGCCTTTTATCATCTTCCATCAGGACAGAGTTTCCTTACGAACCAACCCGTCCTTTATGCCTAAAGTGGTATCCAGGGTAGCTTTAAATCAGGCCATACATTTACCTACTTTTTATCCCAATCCTCAAAACAAAAGGGAGAGATTACTACATTCCTTGGACATCCACAGGCAACTTCATTATTATTTGGACAGAACAAAACCTTTCAGAAAATCAGAACAGCTCTTTGTGGCCTATGTGGTGGGAGCTCAAGGAAAGACAATTTCCAAACAGACAATCTCAAAATGGATAGCCCACTGCATATGTTTTTGCTATTCCTTTCATGGCAAAACTGTACCTACAGGCATTAGAACTCATTCCACCAGGGCCACAGCCACCTCTGCAGCTTTCCTCAGAGGAGTTCCTACCAAGGATATTTTGGAAGCAGCCACTTGGAGTTCTGTGCATACCTTCTCCAAACACTACAACCTACCATTATACTCCAAATCTAGAGCAGGCTTTGCCACTGCAGTCTTGCAGGGCATTTTGGCTCCTCCTAGTTCCACCTAGTGCCTACCACCCCTTTCTTAGCTTTGGGATTCTACCCATCTGTTATGACTGCAGCTGTATGCACGATGAACATAGTACAGTTTTGTACCTACCATAAATGTAGATGTTCGAGTGCTAATACAGCTGCAGTCCAGGTTTCCCTCCCTCCTTCCCCTCTAGGGGTATCCTTTTATGGTGTATTTGCTTGCAACTACTGTTTTTTGATTATATTGCATTGCATTACTACATAATTTTATGTATTGCCTTCCTTCTGGGGGCACCTGACATCTGGGGCAAGAAAAACTGAAGAAAATGGCGTTGGCTGGTTCTTTTATACCCCTGTCACCCTGACGTCAGGGAAGAAGCGACGACAACCGACGCCGGACCTAGACTTTGGAATTCGGCCAACTGAGGACCCGCCTGACGGCAGGAGAACCCATCTGTTATGACTGCAGCTGTATTAGCACTCGAACATCTACATTTATGGTAGGTACAAAACTGTACTTTCTGGCCTTTGCAAAACCAGCTTGTTAGAATAAAAAAATAATAGAAAATGCAAGGCAAGTGGGCCAAGAGCCCATTAATACCTTGCCAGTACCCATCCAAGGCTATATCTCACTATCCAAGGAGGAAAAAGGCAGTCATACTAAGGTGAATGTATGAATGCCCATCCAATTATCTAGCTCCCTTTTGAAGTAAGACAGGGGATCGCACTGTTAAATTTAGAGGCAAAGCTTGTTTCAGAGAAAGGGTAGGTACTGAGTGGTAAATGTCTCTACCCAGCTTGATCTGTTTATTTGTTTAAATATATTTAGGTGTCTGGTACTAGTATTTATAGGGTAGTTTGGTTTACAAAGGTATAAGAATTCTTGAGCTACTGGATGTCTTATGGCCTGATAAAAGAGGCACAGATCAACTCTAAGGCATCTATTGGTTACTTAGTATGTGGATAGAGCTTCCAGTGTCTTCTGGTAGCTCAAGTGTTTTAAGGTCTTGATCTTTGTAATTAGGAACCTCTGTGTCCTTTAAAGTTGTTTGATGTGTCTAGTAATACACAGCCTAAAGGGGTATTGTATTCTGTGATAGGCCTATGCTGAATACAACGGGTAAGGACTTTTGGTCTTGAAGATATATACTTTTGAGTGAGGTGTACAAGGTAAAAAGACTTTCTAGTCACCACTGCAACATGATGGTGAAAGGAGAAGGCACTATCCACCCGTGTTCCAAGAAATCTAACGACATTCTCATTTTGAAGTAGGGAGTTGTGTATACTATAAGATGAAGGGAGGGACTGTTTACTGAATGTAACGGCACTGAACTTTTTGGTGTTTAATTTGAGCCCGTTTTTATTACACCATTTATTAACACATATAAGCTTATGTTGGAGTGCCTGTATGTTAAAGGGGGATTGAGGATGACACCCAGTTTACAGTCATCCACAAAATTGCATAACCAGGGATCTTCTTTTTGATTTGGAGATCAGAGAAATAGATAGCAAATAGCAGAGGTTCCAAGATTGATCCAGGGGGAACTGCACTAATCTCCTTCATGCTTTCTAAAGAAACATCTGCCACCCTTAATGTCTGGATTCTGTCTTCAACTAATTTGTAATGCGTTTAACTAAACAGGGGATAATTTGGTATGTATTTAGTTGATTTATTATGTTAATATGAAGTATAGTTATCAAGCACCTTGACAAAGTCATGATACATTGTATGGAAAGTGTGGACCACCATGTGTCTACCATTGTAAGGAAAGCTTTCCACGTAGCTGGCTTGATTAGTAAAGGCATTGCTACAAGAGCAAACGAAGTTATAACCCCCCTATACTCATCAGTTATCTGTCCCATAACTGAGTATAGCACCCCATTCAGTGTGTACTGTACTAAGCATCTACAGCAATTAGAGAGAACTCAAGAGGTTTCTAACAAAGAAGATTAATGGCCTCCAGCATGTGCCTTACACGGACCAACTACAATCCCTGTCACTATACTCCATATCATATAGACTTCTTAGTGGACACTCATGCCTGGCCTACAGAGAAACCCAAGACCCAAACCTAATTAACTTACTGCATATCCATAAATCGAATGGGTCTAGGGTTACCCATTCTAGGGACTTAAGTATGGCCTGTGACTTAAATAGGACATACTGGAGGGACAGACTTATCTCCCAGTGACTGCCACGTCTTTGGAGCTGGCTACCAATTCATGTGAGACAGAGCACCTCTATGATACTGTTAAAGAGGAACCTGGATGAGTGAATGGGGCACCCTAAATTCTTACTAGGGATAGTGTCCACAACTCTCCTAGACATGGGCAGTCATCATTAAATGCAATCTTAGGTATTGTCTAGTACCAGTATTACATTGGGTTGAAACAGCTAGGCTTAAAATGACCTCCGGGATGATAGCCTAGTAATCTCCTATGATCCCGTGATCCTATGCATGCCCACTTTCCGTGGCTTGTGTCACCTTCTTGAACAGGTTTATTAGATTTATCAGACAGAATCTACCCTTGACAAAGCCAAACATCCAGGGGTCAAGTTGGATAGAACATACTTTAAATAGCAGAATTTTCTAGACAATTTCACGTGCAAGTGAAAACATGCACTTTCTTGCCTTTTTGATGGAGTTTTTCTTAAAGAAAACATCAAGATCAGATAGTAAACTATCGTGCTAAAATATACAGTAAATGTGAAGAATCACTTATGCATTTATAGCTAGATTAGTGTTATGCAGAGAGCCTAGATGGATTCCCGATGGAAAGCCAGCATCCCTCTCTACATTTGTTTTTAAATGTTCATGTGAATTGTTGTAGGCATTTATATTCTGGCTCAGTAAATGAAAACAAAAGATAAGTAAAACAATGGATCCTTTTGATAACTTGAAAGGGAGGAGCTTTATTATATAGTATAGTTTTCATCAAATATAGAAAATTAGTACAGCCTGAAGCATTGAGCTCTCACTGCTTTCCATTAATGGTATAGTAACTCGAAATATATATGTATTTATCTTTCTTTACATACACACACACACACACACACACACATACACACACACAGACGCAGGCATAAAAAAATGACCAGTCAGACTTTTAGCTACCTGTGCATCAGATGTTTTCCATGCATGGAAGAAAACTAATATAGGTCACATGGATCTCATATACAGTCACCGATCTCGTCTTCTTGTCAGCATTCAGAATCTTCCTAGCATGTTTTTCCTCTCACCACCAACTCTAACTTGCATTGAAAGAAGACTATGCAGTCAGATTCCACATATTTTAACATAAAAGTAGAAAATATCTTCAAAAATGGCAACAAAGAAGAAATTCAAAAACAATAAAAAAAATAACACTCCAGCAGAAAACCAATGAAACAAAAAGAGTATATTTTCTTGTTTTTTTATGTATTTTTATATTATTTCAAGTAATGCTTATAACTCTGCTAAAACTTATTTTTAGCTAAAATTTTCAACATAATGTGTACTAGCCACATGTTTTTGTCACACGTTTTGGCCCCCCATGGCTGACAAATAGGTACTCCAGAGCCTCTTCCTGTCCACTGGGTTTGCCATCAGAACCTATCATATCTGACTTAGCCACCACTGGATTAGTTCCAACCCATATTCATAGCCAGTAGGGAGATCAGGGCTTCCTGGGGCAGCACCATGCACATGTGCACACAGACAAACGCATGCTTACCTAGAGGCAATTTGAGCCTTATCATTATACCCCCCACCTGTCTTTGGAATACAGGAAGAAATTGGAGCTCCTGCAGAACATTTTTTACAGGGACAAAGGATGAGCCAGCAGACAGCATAGAAAGAACCCCATGTGGGAACCAAACCAAAGCAGTTATGAGAGAGTAGTACTAATGACTGCACATTATGCCAATCAGCACTACATTTAAAAATCTTCCAACTTTCAGCAGAAATGGAATTCACCTTGTGTTGCATACCAACTACTACTTAGGTTATCCTACGGGAAATAAATGGCAGGGTGTCTGTAAATGTATGAAACAGATACAATACCAAGTTGTCAGGACATTGGCAGAAGAATGTAGAGCCACACATCCTGAGCATTAAATGCATATATATATATATATATATATATATATATTCTAGTTGCACTAAAGAACTGCTCTCTCCATACTTATTACACAATACTGATATGGTATGAAATAAAGTAACATTTTGAATTTTAAAATATATTTGTATGTATAAGAAAACATGCTTCATTCTCCCATTCTCTCATGTCAGTTACAAATCTATATGATCCACTGTATGCAAACTTGAATGAAGAGTTAGGCCAAACAGGTGCACTCTACTGATTTTTGGCTACTTAATGGAATTGTGCTGCCTGCAGTTCTGTCTTCTGACCCACAGCAATATAGATTTTTATGAAAGTCAGTGACTGTGAGGACTGTTTAGCCAGCCTAAGCAGATGATTTCATTGTTTACTGGATAAGCCACCAATGGTGTTTAAACAACTTTTTTTTTTTACTTTTTGTCTAACATTAGAAATGCCTTATGTTTGTCCCATACACTGAATTGTATCAATGTAGTTGATGCCGCCTACAAAACATTTAATTATCATACATAAACTACTAAATATAAAATTTAAACTGCAGCACTGCCAAAACTTCAAGGTTCATTGATCTCTCAGACACACACACACACACACACACACACACATATATATATATATATATATATATATATATATATATATGGAAAAAGAACTATAGTACAAAGTAAGTTGTGTCATATTGCAGCTAATGATTGATATCCCTTCATTGTATCTGAGAATCCCACGAGAAAACGTTTAATGTGAGGTCAGATTCTCATCACAGAGTGCTTAGTTATCTTTATCATCTTTAAAAATGTCAGCTAGAATGTCATAAACAAGTACCCTAAGAGTGCAGAAACAGGACACATCTGTGACAAGGCAGCAGTGTGAAATATTGATTCCGTGGCTTTTCATAATTCACAGAGGAATATGAATTCAGAATTTGACATAGATAAGGATTTACCGCAAAACCTGAGCCTTCAGAGTACAGTCTGTAGCCATTTGTACAAAGCGATGACTTGATTCAGCCTAACAGTTTTAAGTTACTTCAGTGCACTAGGAAATTTAACACATGCAGTGCTGTAGCTCTGAATATAAAATCAGTACGTAGGCAGAAGTGAATAACCAGAGAACATAGAATAAAGGATGGCAAGGGAGTTTTTGTGTACTGCAAGAGAAGTGAAAAGTATTATAATTTAATACTGTCATGCACAGTAAAGGGCAGATAAAGGTCATGCCAGACTCCTAGGTATTTAAACTGTGAAACTGACTGGGTGTGGTCCACAGTAGGAGCTATTGATGTGGATGAGGTGTAGGAAGCCAAAGCATATCACAGGTTACTTTTCAAGTGGTTGTTAAGAAAAAGCATACAATAGCATTTGGTAGTTATGTAAAGCTCTGTATGAAAAAAACAGTTCACTTGATGCTGAATGGCTATTGTTATGAAAAGATACTTGTGTGATGACCGCACATGCATTTCAAAACTTCACTGAGCACATTTCTGAGGATATTTGATCTGTATATTCCCAGGATGGATAAATGGAGTACTTAATTTACAGCAAAACTGCTGCAGAATGCGGACAAATGGAAAAAAAAAAACTTAGGGATCAGCTTTGCTGGCAGGACCGGACTCAATGATCTTTTCTGATGTGTATTATTATTTAGCAGAACTTTTATAAGGCAGGAAATGCAATACTTTGACTAAGGGCAAGGAAGGCTATGTTATCTTAGTTATTTGCTCTCTTTTTATAGAATGAGTAACACTTATGTAAGAAAGCAAGTCTGAAATTGTCTGCAGACCAATCAATGACAAAAACACACTCTCTTACCTAAAATTCAATTCACAGCAGAAAATGCACCTCCTGAAAATGGTAGACTGCTAGTGTATTAAACAAGCCATACATGCATCTTACTAACCTATTCACTATTCCCTCTGCTTTACCCCTTCTTACTTAAATAAATCTCTTGTCATATTAATGCACTGCCAAAGTGTGTCAAGATCTAGGTCTGTATTTTAAGTGCTTTCAGCCATCTGTATAACCCTCTTATTAAAATATATAATAATTTGTGTATAATTGTATGAAACAATGCAGTGCATGTTTTATAAACGTGCATCTTGTCTCTACGACTCTACAGAAATTATATCTATATCTATCTAACTCTCTCCTCTTTCTCTCTCGATATATATATATATATATATATATATATATATATATATATATTTTTTTTTTTTTTTTTTTAATTTATTTATTTACATTTGTTGACTGGGAGTGTCCGACTGGACGTATGTCCATTTTCAGCGGAGGCCCTGGGAGAAAAGCTCCACAGTTAAAATAAACAGACAGTAGGTACATTGGATTACATAGCGATTAACAATTTAACATAGCAATTACTTACAACATATTTACAGATGAAGAACATAGTACATCAGTAGACAACTAGAATCTTTATCTGTGAAGTACATAACAGACATTGACAAATGTTACAATGAGAAGTTCCTACTGTATAATAAGTAATAGGTTTATGAGCATCTGAGCTTGCTATAATCAAGGTAGTTAGTGGAGTGGAAAGTAAGGTAGTGTTTGGATGGGGTGGGTGATATTAGAGTGGGAGTTGCAAGGGCATAGCCAGCATGTTTTTAGGTGCGCTTTTAGTAAAGTTTTGAAGTGGGTGCATGATGGTATGGAGGTAATTGTGGGTGGGAGGGAGTTCCATAATTTGGCTATGGTGCAAGAGAATAGTGCTTCACCAACAGAGTTATTGGCTTTAGTGATCTGCAAGTGATGTTTGTTGCTGGATCTTAGTGGTCTGGTGGTGCGATAGGGCTGCTCTCTCCAGTTATATATTTATATATGTATGTAAGTGTACCTGAAATTATCTAAACAACACAAGACTGACAGTAAAAAGATCAACAGATAAATATCTGAAAGCAAAAAGATCTAAACTGAAAAATACTGACAAAACTGAAGTTATACTAGGGTAGGGCTTATGCCCTTTTCCACAGCTGTGTGACCTCTGAGTTGCTATATATATATATATATATATATATATATATATATATATATATATATATATATATATATAATTAGTAGGGGGTGTGGGGGACTTGCCTTTCTACAAATGCATTAAACAAATGACAAAATCTAACCACATAGAAAACCATTGAAAAATCTGACAAAATCCAACCACATTGTCCATGTTTTTGCAGGGGCAAGCCCCCCTACATCCCCTGCTAATTATATTAGTATAACTTCAACTTTCTCAGTTTTTCACTCTATAGATATTTTTTCAGTTTAGATGTTTTTCTTACTATCGATCCTGTTGCTTAGATCATTTCAGGTACACCTATCTATTGAGCTATCTGTTTATATATGTTTCTCACTATTGCATTGTGAAACTTTAGTACTTTTCCAGATTGAAACTGAAATTGATCCTTTGTAATCAGTGCTCTATTCCAGTTATCAAATTTAAATAAATAAATACATACATACATACATATGTACATACATAATCGCATACATATATTGTACTGAGGATTCTCAGACTTGGAAGTATTTCTCACTATTTCCATTTTAAGTAAATGTGATCTAACAGCAGAGTACTAAAACACTAGTAATACATGGACTGTCATTTAAACTTGGATGTTTTAAAGCATTAATCTTTAAAATTGTGTTCTTACCTGGTTTGAGTAAGAACATTTTTGTATGTGTGTATCACTTTAAGTAGGGTTTTAACATTAGGTTTAGCCATGTGTATAAAGTGGTACACTTTTGATTGTTTTTTTTGTTAATGTGATTTTTTTTCAAAAGTGTTATTTACATCAAATGTGATTTACTGTTGCTTAGATTCTGATGAAGTCTGTTTGTTATACACCAGACGAAAGCGCTAAATCTTTTGTGTGAGTAATAAAGAATTCAGTTTTCTTTCATCTGGCTGGCTGCATCTTCATTAGATTTCCCAGCTTTCCATGAAAAAAAGAACCCAGCAGGAATGTGTTTCCTTAACAGAGCATTCAGGGTTAGTAAAAAATTAAATGAATAATTACTGTTTTGTGTTGCTGCAAAGTTTAGACTTTGTAGAACTTTGTGACAAGATACAAAAGTGCATTTTGTTTCAGTTTCTATCCATAGTTGTCCTTTAAATCTAAGTTTGCAATGCTATCAGTTAGCTTAATGCTAGGAGACTTAACCTGAAAATGCACTCACTGGAGGCTCTCCTTGCACTGGAAGATGCTGATGTCTGTGCGGTCAGTCACAGAAACTTAGTTCAGGGCTGCAGAGTACACCTCTGCCTTACCAGGCTCTACCACTTTCCACACATTCCAACCCCAAAATGAGGTTGGGAAGATTAACGGTGGTGGAGTCTCTATCTTCATTAAGGACAGGCATAGCTCCAGACTGGTTTGCCAGCATGACACACTGGAACAGCTCCAGGTGCAACTGACGGTTGGCAAGACACCCATCCACTTTATAGCCAGCTATAGAACCCCTACATGACTCAGGACACCCACTCCTCTTACCTGGGTCTACTTGATTCCATCAAGGTATCCCCCCCGATCCTTGGTGACTTCACCTACCCCACCACAGACTGGGTGAACTATTCCTACACTAATGCACTCACTCAACGATTTCTTGACTTCATCATTTCTAATGCACTAGACCAGCTCATCTCATCCCACACAAGGGGAGAAAACATTCTGGACTTGGTTCTCACCAACATGGGTGACTGCTGCACTCCCATAGTATGTTTCTCCCTGGTAAGATCAGATCATCGGACTGTCTCATTCGAAGTTTCTGTCCCACCCAACCCCCCCCCCCCAGCTGTAATCAAGCTAAAAAACTTCTCAAAATTTAACTACAACCTCCTAAGAGAGGGTATCAGCAGCTTTACATGACCGCCCCCCTCAGAGGATGCAGACAACTATGCTAAACAGTACGCCAATGCAGTATACAAGCACCTCTACAACTGCATGGGCTCAGCCATACTCAACAGAACTAAAACCTGCTCCTCAAGGAAAAACAAACTGTTTGTGGGACATCCTCTATCAACAAGCTTTACAACAAAAGGACAAAACTGTTGTTCAAGGGTAAAAAGGAACAAATTCCAAATTGGAAAAACTCCCTCATTAGCCTCAAAAAGCAAATTAGATCACTAGTGAAAACCTCCAAAGCCAATTATGAATCTAAACTAGCCTCCAAAATAAAGGGAAACCACAAAGCCTTCTTCAGTTATGTCTGAAACCTCTGTGGCAAAGCCTAGGTTTGTTCCGAATTAGTACTTAACAGTATCACTTACACTGATCCTGTTGACTTAACAAACCTGCTAGCAGATAGGTTCAGAGCAAGCTTCATGCCCCCTGTCCCCCCAAAGGCCCTTTTGACATCCCTGATACTTGTCCTGCACCTCATATCTCTGTTGATCAAATGTTAAAGGCCCTATTCAAGGCAAAGAACACAGCTTCCATGGGAACCGACAGTATCCTAGCCTGTATTCTGCAAAATCCCCAGCAAGAACTGGCTTCACCATTGAGCACCCTATTCAACCACACCCTAAGTGCAAGCTTCATTCCAGCAGAGTGGAGAACTGACATTATCATCCCCTTGCACAAAGTTGGTGCCACTACTGACCCTGGAAACTATCACCCCATTAGCTTGACAAGTCTGATCTGTAAAGCCATGGAGCATATTATTATGGATTTCATAAACAAGGACATAGGTAGTCTCCAAGCACTTGACCCCACCCAGTTCAGATTCGTCAAGGGCAGATCTTGCCTGTTGAACCTAGTTGACTTCTTTGAGACTGTCACCAAAGCCCTGGATGAGGGAAAGTCAGTACATACAGCTTACCTTGACCTGGCCAAGGCCTTTGACACAATCCCCCACTCAGGCATTATCGAAAAGCTAACACAACTTGGCGCAAATCCTAGTCTCATCAGGTGGGTGGCCAACTGGCTCACTGACAGAACCCTCAAGGTCAAAATAGGTACCTCCATCTTCAAAAGCAGACCTGTCACTAGTGGAGTTCCCCAGGGCTGTGTCCTGGGACCCACACTGTTTGGCATCTACTTCTCAGAGGTCCAGACAGAGACAGAAGGCCTGGGGCTTAAGTTTTCAGATGACTGTAAGTTGGATGCTGTCATTGACTCCCCAAATGATGTTACCATACTGCAAGAGGGGCTCACAGCAACTAATGACTAGTGCCAAACTCATGGCCTCAAGCTAAATGCAAAAAATGTATCATCAAACCATTTGGCAAAACACAGCCCCTATTGATTACCACATCAACAGCAAACCCCTAAGCACACAACCTGTGGTGAGAGACCTGGGTACTCAGGTTGATAACAATCTCACATT
The DNA here is from genome assembly GCF_019279795.1 of Protopterus annectens. Lineage (NCBI taxonomy): Eukaryota > Metazoa > Chordata > Ceratodontiformes > Protopteridae > Protopterus > Protopterus annectens. The sequence continues at coordinate 1,441,475,189 of NC_056735.1, read as the reverse complement.
TGACCATCATATAGCGGCAGTGGTCAGAAAAGCCTTTTAATTGGTTCATCTCATAAGTAATGGGATTGTATCCAGAAAAAAAGGAGGTTATTACCTCTCTATACTCCTCCCTCATTAGGCCAATAATTGAGTATAATGCCCCATTTGGTATGTAACTCTCCAAACATCTGCTCCAACTGGAAAGGCCACAGAAATACTTCACAAAGAGAATCCATGGCCTCCAAAACCTGCCCTATGCGGACAGGCTCAAATCACTGTCACTGTACTCAGTATCATACAGATTGCTCAGCGGTGATCTGTGTCTCACCTACAGGGCAATCTCGGACCCTCCCCTACTAGAGATGCTCCATATCCATAAGCCTAACTCCTTGAGCATTACCTGCTCGATAGGCCTAAATCTAATATGTGACATCAACAAAACCTGCTGGAGAGACAGGTTTGTCTTCCATAGGCTGCCCCATCTCTAGAATAGCTTTCCCATGCACGTCATACAGAGTACCTCGCTGACCCTCTTCAAGCGCAACCTTGATGAGTGGATGGGAAAACACAAATCTGCGAGGGGGTTCCACCTGTATTCCTTATTGACACGGGTGACAGGTGCTGACTGAGGTTTCTTTTTGGGGATAAACTCTTGGCTAGGCTAGTAAGGGCCCCAGGGCCATTAGCCTAGTAACCTCAATCCTATTAGTCAATGATCCTATGATCCTATATAGTGTGGCAAGACTGCAAATTCACATTTCTCCCCAGCTCCAACGCATCGTCAAGAGGTTCTTATCACCTGGAGAAATTAAATCTACTCAGTGAGAGGATACTCCTGGAATATATTGCAAATTGTGGTAGCTGTGGGAAGAGCAGGGTCAGGAGTAGCGGCAGTGTTAGGGTTAGAGTTAGCACGTATGAGTAAATGGATTGTGGTGATTGTGGGAAGAGCAGGGTCAGGAGTAGCGGCAGTGTTAGGGTTAGAGTTAGCACGTATGAGTAAATGGATTGTGGTGATTGTGGGAAGAGCAGGGTCAGGAGTAGCGGCAGTGTTAGGGTTAGAGTTAGCACGTATGAGTAAATGGATTGTGGTGATTGTGGGAAGAGCAGGGTCAGGAGTAGCGGCAGTGTTAGGGTTAGAGTTAGCACGTATGAGTAAATGGATTGTGGTGATTGTGGGAAGAGCAGGGTCAGGAGTAGCGGCAGTGTTAGGGTTAGAGTTAGCACGTATGAGTAAATGGATTGTGGTGATTGTGGGAAGAGCAGGGTCAGGAGTAGCGGCAGTGTTAGGGTTAGAGTTAGCACGTATGAGTAAATGGATTGTGGTGATTGTGGGAAGAGCAGGGTCAGGAGTAGCGGCAGTGTTAGGGTTAGAGTTAGCACGTATGAGTAAATGGATTGTGGTGATTGTGGGAAGAGCATTAAATGGATTGTGGTGACTGTGGGAAGAGCAGGGTCAGGAGTAGCGGTAGTGTTAGGGTTAGAGTAAGGGTGGAGCCCCTTTATACCACCTTACTCGTGTGCTAAACCTAACCCTGCTGCTGCCCCTAAAAGCAACCCAACACATTACCTTACCAAAAACCCATTTCCTTGACAATATCACTATACAAGATACACAGACTCATTTCATACACACAGTGCTATAGCTGTTACCTAACATAGCCTTTATTCTAACCCTAACCCAGAATCACTTTTATAAACACTAACATTCCTTAACAAATAAAAACACACACACTGAACAGTAAATTTATTCCATTCCCTAGTTCAAACTCTAACTGTAACCTCTACATTCTTAGAACTGATTCGGAAACATTTAGTAGGTTTGAAAGCTTCAGCATCAAAAAATCACACAACTTTATCCACACAATTCCCTCGCTCAACAGGAACAGCTGGTAGTCTTCATTTCGACATTTCTTGAAACCAACAAATATGACTTCCAACTAAAAGTAACAGCAGTAAACATGTTTATTAAAATGTAGTCAACAGAGTTAATTGCACCCATATGTGTGTTTATATGTATAAAGTAGTGAAAAACACAAAGTGTATTAAAAAAATTAAAAAAAAAAACTTAGCATAATAGGTTTTAAGAAAACAAGACATGTGGTTCCAAAGGGAAGATTCCTTTAATTTGGCATTAATAATGCCTCAAAAACAAGCATACTGACCTCTTACATTATTTATTTTTACAGTACTTAGAATGTCTGACCCTTACTTTGTAGTTTACTTTGCATTCTTTTAAATGAGAGACAGAGGTGACTTAGAAATTTTCAGGTGTTTTTTTTCCTGTGCATTGAAACATTAGTTACATTTGGTGCTGAGCTAATGGTCTTTAGTGTGAAGATCTCTGTTATTTCTGCAGCTGATATTGCGTGTTGGATTAGTAACCTACAGGTAAGGTGCGAAGAACAGTATTACTAAAAGAATGTTGTAAAACCGAGGGCAAGGCCTACAGGTAAGGTGCGAAGAACAGTATTACTAGGAGAATGTTATAAAACTGAGGGCAAAGCCTACAGGTAAGGTGCGAAGAACAGTATTACTAGGAGAATATTATAAAACTGAGGGCAAGGCCTACAGGTAAGGTGCAAAGAACAGTATTACTAAGAGAATGTTGTAAAACCGAGGCAAAGCCTACAGGTAAGGTGCGAAGAACAGTATTACTAAGAGAATGTTATAAAACTGAGGGCAAGGCCTACAGGTAAGGTGCAAAGAACAGTATTACTAAGAGAATGTTGTAAAACTGAGAGCAAAGCCTATAGGTAAGGTGTGAAGAACAGTATTACTAAAAGAATGTTGTAAAACCGGACACTTGGACCAGTAGCAAACAAATCTTACACTGTAGTTCCTGTCTGTGACTATAGAAGTAGTTTGGTGATACAAATATAATAAATTTTATTTAACCCTCCAGGGTACCATGCATTGTTTAATTATAACGACACACCTGAATTTGTTTCTGTCATTCAGAGTAGGTACTATTAACACCCATGTGACTACATTATCCCAGCAGATCTGCAAGAGGTTCATATCCCAAGAAATGGGCAAGTATGTTCTTTGCATATCCTGTTATTCTAACCATGACATGCTATTATTACAAAATCATTGCCCTCAGACTCATTTGTTTAGCCTACATTCTGTGCTTTTGATTCTGTTCCTGCACAGCAAGGGGCACAGCAAGGCAGTATTCTGTTTGCTGTCTGCACTTACCCATTAAGGTTTCTGACTTAGTAATTTAGCAAGATATGCAGAACAGACAGGCCCTTGAAAACATGTCAGAATTAATGCTTTAAAGGAAGACTGTCAGAGCTCTGTGGGAAAGATCAAATGTCTTCTCATCTTGCAAAGTTTCAGCTAACTACACTTGCACAGAAGAGCACTATTGAACTCAGGCAGATCAATGGACTCCAGTAGATTTTCAAAATGTTTTGTCATCCTGTCAGACAAAGTAAGGGTAGTTAAAATGACAGGCAAAAAATAGCAAAACTGAGCATACTGAAAAGAAACACAAATTAAACCACCCGATATTCTGCAGTCAGAAGCACATGATAATTCCAGACTTCTACCACTTGTCTGATAAAAATGCTTAATTAGAAAAAGAGTTATTGTTATTCATTATTACTGGAAAAGAATCCTGCACTGTAATTCAGTGGCTCATGTTGGTAGTATTTCAAAAATAGTTACATTGGGCTTGTAAACATTTGGTCCATCATTCCTGAGATATGCTTCTGGTTTACTTCCTGAATTCCTGATGCTCTGAACCATTGTGTGATGCTATATTTACCATCCCAAAATGCAAATGTAATTTAAAATGTGCCCAACCCCAAAGTGAAAGCAAACTGCTGCAGCTAATTCCAAGTCGTCAGCAGCTTTACTACAGTAGAAAATACACATATAGATACATAGATGCGTATGAGTAGGAGTACATATGTGTATACACATAAGGTAAGGGATTTATATTTATAAACATGGGACTCTTTGTTGCTGTTTAAAAATATTTGTGACAGGTAAAATCCACGTACCCACTTGAAATGTTGAGTTATGCCCGGCCTTCTGATTAGAATGACGTCTGACAGCACTGCTTGAAAAGGTTTTCAGAAAGAGTAGGTAAACAGCGCTGTTTTCAGAACTACTGCCGTCTCATGCTTGAGGAAAGCAAGGAAACAGAATTCAGAAATGAGATATGTGAGTTAGGGACTTATGTAGTGAGAAAAAAATGTGGAACACTGTGCAAGGGATTCATGTGGCTTTGCACTCAGGCATGCCAACATATCATTAGGGTGCTGGGAAAGGGTCCTAAAGCATTATTGGAAGGTAAACCTGGGAAGAAATTTACTGAAAACAAGAGGAAATAAGGATTACCATGAAGAAAATGTTTGATGTTGTCCACACCTAGAAACACGAGTAAAATTGACTGTGTACTCTCCTTGATCAAAGATATTTTGATATTTGAAGAATAACAGAAGCATGGAATGTGCTTATATTCACCGTTGCAGTATTCATCACTTATGGTATTCCCTGCCGTGGAAGCCCGACGTCTGACCAGTCTACCAAAGCCTATCATTGCGCATTACATCCGACTGACGCCTACAAGTGCATCTGCAGTTAACCCCTACTGATGCTTCTAGGCATCAAATATTGCTTGTTTATATTTGCATCAATAATTCCAAAATTGTACTATGTACAAGGTTTTAAAAGATTTCATCTTAAAGCATACACAATGGCAAACTCAGCTGCATAAATATTTGAACTCTGTCTAGTGCAGTTAAATAGATCTTAACTGTTGTTTTATGATATTAATTTATATAGATATAATTTTCACATTTTTCTAAATATCTCAGCAGCCAAATAACACAGGCAGAACTCCTTAGCTTCATATGAAAGCTCTCAGCTAGATGAACAAAATGTTGATGACAATGTGTGTAACTTGAACGGTTGTTGAGATATTGTAAATTGTTTACAAAATATCACAAATGTAATAGTTACTGTGTTTACTGTGACTTAGAAAATTTGATTTAAGACCTAGAACACTGATGGCGAACCTATGACATGTGTGTCAAAGGTGACACACCACAACGTTTTGGGTGACACACCAGCATTCACCAACACAAGTTACCAAAGAAACTGAAAGAAAAAAAAAATACAAGAAAAATGTGACCCTGCGCTTAATTTATTAAAACTCAGCAACAAAGAAGTCATTAATTAATGTTAATCAAATCAAATGCAATGTGTTCCATATTTTTTTCAGTTCAATTCAAAATTACTATTAAAAGTAGGGTAATTTTTTGCTGCAGTATTTTAACCCAATTATCAGTGTGCATATAATTTTCTCTATTGTAAGTCACTGATTTTTCTTTTACTTTTATAATACATAGCAGCAGACATGATTAGACTGTATTTTTTAAATAAATGAATATGTAAAGAATTGTTTCTCTTTTGTTTTGGGGGGTGGTGAAACGCCAGCAGAGTCAAGATAGGCATTTTCCGATTTTTTTACATGCCGAGCCCAAAGGTTCACCATCACTGACCTAGAACATAAAAATGCTACCACTATAAAAATAGTTTGTGCTGAAGAGTTTGCTATTTATACTTCTTTCATAACCCCTATAGTTCCAGAGGTATGAACATTTGTTTGAAATGTGAGGACATAATCTGATTCTGTCACAAGGCTTAGTTTCTGCCCATTGGAAGTTACAGTGCAAACTCCATAACCTCCATTGGAGTGAATGAGTTAATGTTACCTGAACATCAACCAAATGCTCCTCATGTAGCATAGGGCATAAAGGTGACATTCAGGCATACCATCCTCAACTATTTTCTGTTGGTTTTACTGTATTTTTGTGTACCAGTGATTACTCCTGTTTGCTGAAGTCCTCACCATGGCAGATAAGTACCCAGTTGGGGTTTTGTTCTTTTTCTTGAAATTTTTGTGCTGTTTGAGGTTTCACCCAGAAAGAGTAAATGCTAGTGTGGGAGAGAGATTCCCCATAAAGACCACCATGATAAGTGCCTTTTTTCTCTCACGGCCGTATGTCTTGTTTGATTTGTCAGGCCTTTGTCCCTAAAACTCGTCACAGCAGGCTTTCTTCCTTTTCATTGTATCTTGAGAACCAGTGTCTTAAGCTTCTTGTTAAAGATACAATGGAAGGAACTTCCCGCCCTGACGGTCAGCCACCAGGGATGAGGAAGGCAAAAAAGGTAAGACTGGAATCTTCCGCTGTCCAGCCTCTGCTGTGTGTTTCTCCTGAGGTTGTTACAAACCCAGAGGCTTGCTTAGCTGAGTTGTTGGATTTCTCTGCCCCATTCAGTTTGGAGGTTGGCAAAGATCTGGCGGGCAGTACATTTTATGAGGCTTTGCAGGCATCCATTTCAGACATTCAGGGGGTACCATGCTTGATAGTTTCTGACGGGACAAGGGGGGTTATAAAGATTCTTGTTAGGGAAGAAGTTCTTACTAAAGTTGTGGAATGCCATCCTGAGTCAGAGCCTTCTCAGTTTTCTAGAGCAGACGTTCCCTTAAAAAGAAACAGAAAACTAAATATGTTTCTTCTGCTCCTAAGGATCCACAAAGTGAGTGGCAAGCCTTTATTCAGGAGTTATTTAATACTTTATTGTCATTAAGGCCTCCTCATGGGGTTTTGTTTCCTGCTCCATGGTCTCTTCTCCACTTAAAAGGCCCAGGGAATTTAATTTTTCTGAGGAAGAGTTGGATTCTGATGAAGAATCCTGGCTTATTCTACTTAGATTCCTTCCCTTTTAGACTATGGTCAGAGGAGGAGGAATGTAATAGTCCAGATATTCCTTCTGTGGAAATTTCCTTTGGGGATACACTCTCTAAGATGATGGTATTTTTTAAGTGGGATTGTGCTCAGGTCTCTGATATTCATCAGAGGTACTATGAGTTATTACAGATGGACTCTCATAAACCTGTGGCTGTTCCTCCTGTTTTGGCTGCTTTACTGGATGTTTGTTTCAATGCCTCTAAAGTGCCTGATTTTCTCTCCCCTGCTCCCAAGAAGCCTGATAGATATTATAAGGTGCCTGAGGATTGTTTCTTTTTGGTCAAATGTCCTGCTGCTGACCCCTCTGTGGTGTTTGTAGTCTCTAATAAGCCATCTCAATTGCTTCCTTCATCCAAGTTGCTGCCTTCTGACAAGGGCAGTAGAACCATGGATAATCTGGGTAAGAAGGTTTACACTTCGGCTATGCAGGTCTATATTTCAGCTACCCTAGCTTTTAAGGCTATTAATTATCAGACCCTTATCTCTAGGTATGTCTTGGCTCTTCTTTCTCAGCTTGTCAGCTTCTTTCTGATCTTCCATCTTCTGCTCTTTCCTTGCTTGGAAGTTCCTCTCGGGTAGACGCAGTTCTTCATTCAATCAAATGTAGTTATGATGCAGCAGATGCCTTTTCTTCATATCCTGCTTTTGGTTCAGCAATGAGGAGGTATTCTTGGCTTACGCTTCAACCTTTACCTGATGATATTAATGCTAGGTTGATGGATAATAAACTTTTGTTTAGGGAAGTGGCTGCATGTTTGTTTAAGTCTCTTCAGGACAAGGAGAAGGCCTTACAGGAGCTTAAACATGTGTTTGTTTTTCCTGTGCCTAAATTTCAGAGAAACTACCCTTCTAAGCCAGCCTTTGTTCATAGGCAGTCTTGCCTTCCTGCTAAAGATAAAAAGGGTGGTAAATGGGCTCCCCCTGCTAAGGCAACTCAGACTGTAGGGATTCAAAAGCTTTCCTTTCCTGATAAACCATGTGCTGTCTGACTATTCGCCTATTCCCAGCCACATTCCTCCTTCTCTTCACCTTTCTCTTTCTCTTCCTATTTGGCTTTGAATCACCCAGGATTCTTGGGTTCTGTCAATCATTCGTCAGGGTACTTCATGGTATGGATATCCCAGCCTTCTTAACTGGGCATTCCTCAGTTTACTATTGAAAGTTCAAATCAGCTTCAGTTGACCAATAACAAAAGTCGATTCGAAATGCTGAATATGAACTTTTGAATTGTAACCCAAAGCGAAACTGAATACATCGACCAGCATGGATCGATGTATTCGACATAGCAGGAGGTGATGTCACTCACTGCTTGCTATGCACATTAACATACCATTGAACTCTACAGTCAACGGTGCATTACTTCTAGCATTTTGCAGGGGGGCTATGCCCCCCTGCACCCCCACACCCCCTGTACATTAAATATACAAACTCCGAGATCGCACTACAGTGAGAGATGGGCTAATTCCCTGTTCCTCACTGAAGCACGACCTCCCTGCACAATGTTGAACCAAAATGATTGACCTACACTACCCGTTCGCTGTAGTGTAAGTCAATTGATTTTGGGGCGACATTCTGCTTTCCTGGGAAACTGTCTTTCGACCATGTGCCAGTCGACCAAGGCAGTTTCAACGTTGCCATAGTAAATCCATTCCTCAGCCTCCTTGGAAGCAACTTTCTTTTTTTCCAGAGGGTCTTTGAGATCTCTTGTCTCAGGGTACAATTCAGGAGGAGCCTGTGTCCCAAAGGGGGAAGAGGTTTTATTCAAGAATGTTTCTAGTGGCCAGGAAAGGGGGTACTTGGACACCGATTCTAGACCTCTGTCATCTAAACACTCTTCTGAAGTTGTCTTCTTTTTGGATGCTGTCCCTTCAGACTCTGTTTCCTCTCTTGCTCCCTCAGGCCTTCCTGGTATCTCTGGATCTCAAGGATGCTTATGTCTGTTTTCCAATCCATCCTCTTTTCAGGAAGTTTTTGTGTTTCTCTGTTTCTTCTTGGCATTATTAGTTCTGTGCTTTGCCCTTTGGCCTTTCTACTGCCCCAAGGGTGTTCAACAAATGCCTCGCTCCTGTGATTGATTTTTGCAGGCTTAAAGGGATCCAAATATTTCCTTACTTGGATGAAATGGTGATTCAGGCATCCTCTCCGGCAGTCCTTCTGCAAATCTTTGTTTTGCCATTTCTCTTCTTGAGAGCCAGGGGTTCACAATAAACTTCAAAAATTCTTCTCTGACTCCTTCTCAGGATCACGTCTTTCTGGGTTGCAGGATTCAGATGGTGCCAATGCTGGCATGCCTGCCTCCTCCAAACCCTTAACTCTCATATTTCAAACCCTTCTTCCCCTGGCTTCCATTACAGCCAGGGAGTTTGTGAGAACTCTGGGTTCCATGGCTTCTACCATTCTGATGCTACCTCTGGCCAAACTCCACATGAGAAAGTTTCAGTGATTTCTGAAGTCGGTGTGGCTTCAACATGCGCATCCTCTATACTTTAAAGTTCTTCTTCTTCTTTGTCTTGAGAAGGAACTTGTATAGTGGATTGAGCAGTTGTCTCTGAATCCAGGGCTCCCTTTTCATGCCCCTCTTCCCTCTCAGGATCTGTTCACAGACGCTTCAAATGTGGGATGGGGAACAACATTTGGCTCCCTGAATGTACAGGGAGTGCGGTCGCCTCATCAGCAGAAGGAGCACATCAATATCAAAAGAGATGAGAGCTCTTCTGCTGGCTCTTCAGGCCTTTCATACTCTTTTCTGTCCAGGGCCTCTCAACATATTCACAGACAATACCACAGTTATGTGATATAGCAACAAACAGGGAGGAACAAGATCTTACCTTCTCTGCCGGTTGGCAATTCTGGTATGGGATCTGGCTGTCAAGTATCTAGTAACTCTTCAGACAGTTTATATTCCTTCAAATCAGAACATTGTGGCAGATACTATGAGCAGGTCCTTCACTCAATCTCACGAATGTGTACTTCACAATGATGTGTTTCTGGACATTGTTCATGAGTGGGGTACACCTCAAGTAGATATTTTTGCCTCCCCTCTGAACAAACAACTTCCTCTGCTTTGTGCCAGAGTCCCAGGTCCTCTGGTGTGGAAGGGAAGATGGACACCCACCCTCTCATTTTCTTGGAAGGGGGTGTTTCCTTATGCATTCCCTCCCCTTCCTCTCTTTCCAAAAGTCCTGTTCAAGATTCAACAGGATGCTCCTTAAATTTTGTTGAAGACTCCCTTTTGGCTATGACAGCGTGGTCCCCTCTACTTCTGCATCTAGCCAAGGGCAATCATCACAAATTACCTCACAGGGTAGATCTACTCACACAAGACAAGGTATCTCTCATCTATCCCCACCTGTCCACGCTTCAGGGGGTTTTGATTCCTCACAGACACCTTTTTTTTCTGAGGACGTGCTGCAGGTCCTGCAGGAGGCCAGGAAACCTACTAACAGGAAATCCTACTTATCTAAATGGAAGAGGTTTTCTATTTGGTGTCTCTCTTTTAACCTGGGCCCACTTACTGTGGATGTTCCTTTGGTTCTTTCTTGTGTGAGTTGCTCAATGCTGGTTTGGCTTATTCTTCTGTTAAGGTCCACTTTTCAGCTTCTGCTTGTCTGCCTTTAACTCCTCCTTTAGCTTATAGATTTGAGGCTAAGAATTTCTTAAAGGATTCCTTAATATTAAACCTCCCAGAAAGCCTGTTCCTCCTCTATGGGATTTTAATTTTGTTCTGGAGAAATTGACTCAGGCTCCTTTTGAGTCTGCTGTTTCAGCTTCCTTGCAGCATTGTTCTTGGAAGACAGTTCTTTTGTTAGCTCTTACTACTGCCAGATGGGTGTCTGAGTTGCAAGCCCTTACGGTTTGTCCTTTTCTGATATTCCATGAGGACAGGGTATCCTTGTATACTAATCCTTCTTTTATGCCTAAGATGGTTAATGAGTTGTCACTTAATCAGCCCATTAATTTGCCTACTTTTTTCCCTGTCCGCAATCTGACAGTGAGAGGGCGCTGCATACTTTGGATGTGCATAGACAGCTCAGATTTTACTTGGATAAGACTAAAGCTATCAGAAAATCTTATCAGTTGTTTGTTTCCTTTCATCCTAAGTATTTAGGATTGGCTGTTTCCAAGCAAACTATTTCTACTTGGATTTCAAAGGCTATTTCTTTTTGTTACACTCTTCATGACAAGAGCCTGCCTTCTTCTGTAAAAGCTCATTCTGTTAGCACTGTGGCTTCTTCTGGTGCTTTATTCCAGGGCTTAGACACTAATTCTATTCTTGAAGCAGCTACCTGGACTTCTGTGCATACCTTTACCAAACATTACACGTTGGATGGTATCTCCAGAGCTAGAGCTGGTTTTGCTGATGCCATTCTTCATGGCTTCTTAGAGGGCTCTACTGCTGCTTCCTCCTCCCAAGTTTCATCTTGAGCTTTGGCACTCTCCTATACGTGATGAATACCGCAGCAGTGAATGTAAGGACATAGTACAGTTGTGTAAAATCTTACTATACCAGTAGATGTCTTTGCCTTCACTGCTACAGTATTCACTCCCTTCCCCCATCCCCCTAGTCTTTTTACTTCCTGAATGTGCAGATTCTCTTTATTTTTCCTTGTACTGGTGTTCCTACTGGGGCAATCAGTTCTGAGGATGGTATGTCTGAATGTCACCTTTATGCCCTATGCTAAGCGAGAAATATTTGGGTGATGTTCAGCATACCTTAAAGCAATGGTAGGCCTTGGTAGACTGGCCGGATGTCAGGTTTCCATGGTAGGGAATCCCATAAGTGATGAATTCCACAGTGGTGAAGGCAAGGACATCTACTGTTATGGTAAGATTTTACACAACTGTACTCCATATTGAACAGGAGCTGAAATATGGTGAGATTTTGACTCACAATGTACAGAATGGGCATGGAGACAAAGGACACTGAAGTTATACTGCAGGTATGTAAGAGATCCATATACATATATGCTATTCAGGCCACTAGATGCAGGAAAATAAGATGATGACAGGTTCTGCAGCAGGATTAGTGGCCTGGCAAAGAGAAGGAGGATAACCATAGTCATGGAAGACCATTATCTTCTGGAGGTAAACTAGGACTAGCTCATACCCTGGCCATGAAGACATAAGGAAGTGGGAGAAGCCTTGGAGAAAGTGCCAGATGTGTGCGGCGTAATGAAGGAGGAGAATATGCATGACAGAGTCTTCACTAATATCATAGGGTGACAAGATGAGAGGTGAGACAGTCACTGCACAACAGGATTTGTGACAGAGTGCAGCTGACAATTTCATGAGTGTTACTAGGAAGAAGGAAGACTGCAATCTACTAGGAAATGCAACAGAAAATAATGAGTGTGTGCATGCATGTGAGTGTTTGTGTGTGTGTGTGTGTGTGTGTGTGTGTGTGTGGGTATGGGTTTGTGTAGTGAAGATTAGATAAAAACCTTTGTGGAAGCTAGTGAAAGTCATTCAGTGTTTTTCAATGTAGAAGTGGAAAATCGGATAGATGAACTGTGGGCTATGGAAGTTGCTCAGATACATGTGTGACTAGGAGGAAATTGCTGAAAGACACTGACTGCCTTAATGTCAGCATATTATCAGGTGACTGATGAAGCAAGGTGCAACCATAGGTGGGGAATAATAAGTAGAGAGAGAGCACGCGATAGACTAATGGAAAAATGACCATGATGTCATAGAGGAAATGCAGTCTGGATATGTTGCTTCCCAGAGTATTAAAGCATTAACAGAAGTGCTTGGTGAGGCACTGTTTAAACTGTACAGTCTCTATCCAGTGTTATGTGACTGCAGCTATCTAGGACAAGAGTATGTTTAAACGATTGAATACTTTATTATACTAAAAATCCTCTGCAATAACCACTCAGCACATGCAATGTGCAAAGAAGCTTCACATTCAGGGCAGTTTGAAAAATATACATTTGTGTTAAACCAATGAAATGTCCCTTTAAAATGTTAAGGAAGGCATTGACCTAGAAGAAGGTTATGTCTACACTTAAATTTAATATTATATCACCAAATGGTGTGAACAGATAACTCTGTTGAAATTATTTTTTTCAACAGGCATATGGGGATCTTTCTGAACTATATTACCTTTACTTTAGCTTAAAATTCAAAGTAACTGAATAACTGCATGCAACTTTTGTATAAAAACAATGTTCCTGATAAGTTAGCAACTAACTCCTGAGAAGGTACATAGCTAAGGTGCTGGAACAAAAAGAGTGAATAAAAGAAGATACTCTAAAATGCAAAGTTGTCTGCATATATTTTCTTGTTTTATACTAAAATAAGGTTATGGAAGATAGTTTGAGGGTGAGGTAGTAGGTGTACATGTTAATTCATTCATCAGATAGTTTGCCAGTCTGACTTAATCCAGTTCACTGACCATATCACCACTAAGATAAACTCTAAGAACCCTGTACATACAACGTAACTCAACTTTGACAGTGAATCTCACAGTAGGTTTGTGGGAAAGCAGAGAAAGTTTAGTGAATATCACTCAAACAGTATAATTTCTTGGAAAAGGGTTGACTGAATGGGTCATTGGCTCAACAGGTGGTGCACTCGTATTTGGTCCTGAGATTTCTGAAGGCTGTGGGTTCTGTTGCTACTTCAGGTGATTGGATTCATTTTAAAAAGTGCTGATACTGCAATGTATCAGTGATAGGGTACTACACTCCTGACTGTGCCCCCCCCTTCAGATGAGACATTAAACTGAGCTCCCATCTGCTTGAGTTGGTGGTACCTCAGGTAGGTGTAAAACATCTCACCATACCTATCGAAAAGAGAAGGAGAAGTTCCACAATGCCCTGGCCAAATTTCCTGTAGTTTAAATATTACCTCTGGTCTACCTTGAAAAAGGCCACTAGCCTAGTGGTTTGTACCTAGTCAACAAAAGATAAATAAAATAAAATAAATGACATAGAAGCTGGCAGGTAAGAAAAGACTGTCCAGAGAAAAGGATAGGATGCAGTGAGGCTTAAAAGAGGATTTAATGCTCCAACCAGACTTGTTTAAAACATTTCTATCATCTGCCACACTAGAGTGACAGAGTGATAAGCTTTGTTTGATAGCACTTTGAGAGTCTGGCAGTTCCAAATGAAAGGTCATATCACAGGTGGAGTTTACAGACTAGGGTGTTAGATGTGATCTAGCATTTTGAGCTAGTGAGTGCAATGCCGTAGTCTTTAATGGGGATTAATCTGGAGAATAAATACATGCTAGGTTAAATAGCACTTGGGAAAATGGGTAAGAAAAAGATTCTGGGGTACAATCACTCCAGAATGAGCCATGCAGTGTGGCCCTCTGCTCTGCAGACTGGTGATATCTCCACTGAATCTTTTAGTGAAATCATATGGACTCAAAATAAATGTTTTCTTATACCCAAGACTTCTTTAAAAGAAATATAATCCACATAATTTTAAAGAAGTTTCTCATATAATACTAATAATTGCTATCCATGTTAACCTGAGGGTGTAAAATGTATCCACTTTGTTTTCACCTACACTGATAAGTTGTGGTGATCATCAGTAAAACCACCCTTAAATAAAACCTCCCCTTCTGTACTCTGCATTGCAAATACAACTTAATTAAACAGTATAATCCTATTACACAAGCCACTTTCACTAACAGGGCTGATTACCAACATCTAGGAGATGTTAGTATAGTGGATATCCTAGTAGTACAACTATGTTAAACACGTCACCAGTTTCTAAGAATAAGAAGCTGGATTGATGTTGCTCCAGTGACAGCTGTAGAAATTAAAGCTTTGAGAAGTACAGTTACAGTTACGTCTAGAGTTCAGAAATACATTATGAAAAGTTTTCCTAATGGTAAAACTGATATCCACGAAACAAGAGTATATTGTGCAAGATAGTTGTGTGGAAGGGAGCCAGTGTTGAAATCCTCCATGTTGATGTCACAATTACATGGAATGTTTGATACAAAGTTATGTGTGGTACCTAAACATGAATTGTGACACTGAGAAGGTAATATCAAATTGTAGTTTATTTTTGTCCTGCCACTCCATGAAAATATCTGTAGAAAAATAAAACTTAAAATGAATTATGTTTTTCACAGAAAAAGTAATGTGGTCATTATAGATGCTGTTTCAGAATATATGAATGTATACGCTAAACCAAGTGATAACTTCAGGCAAAGCTAATGAGTTGTAGAATGTTTACAATAATAAACATTATTATGTTAGATAAGACAGTGTCCTTTAGATGTGAGATAGTCTTAAAATTTCTTAGGAAGAATACATTCAGTTTACTTCTTTCCTCCGTCATCCTTTATTAAACTTTTTTTTTATTTTCCGTTTGGTTTATAAGTGGTGAGGAATTGTGTTGATCCAAACGGTTCTTGGTGGATCCTTTATTAAACTGATTAGTACAGTGGGCACTACAAATATTTATTAATGCATGAACAAATAACTAATTGGCTCCTTATAATTACCTAAAATTGTATTTAAATTACTGATTCATGAGACAGTCAGTCTGGACTGTCACCCACTGAGATATTATTAGAAAATGGATCTTTTGGGGTTTGATCATCTTGAATTCACAAAGAAAGTTTTTGTGAAATATATCAAGTAACATAATTATTATGAAGCTATGTTTTGGAGATAAATGGTTTAATAGATGTCAGACTTTTTCCCTGGGGTCCAAACAGATACTTGGAAGAGTACTGACTGTGACTGGGTAACAGAGCCAGGGTGTTCTATATTTCATTGTTGAAGTTTGCAGGTGAAGAACTATGCCAAGACATGACCAACTACTGGAGTAAAAACAGTGACTGATTACATTTGCATAAGGCTGGTGTGACACTGTACTAGGTAAACTGTTACCAACAGAGAGTGGAAGGGTTCAGCCCTTTGAATTTGGCATGCTTCTGTCTAAGGATATTGCCAGTGGGTGCCATGATAGAAATATGACCTTGATGTGATCAACAAAGGAGTGATGTTGTTTTCCAACAGCAGCTGACATTGAAAAAAAAAAGCACGGTGCCCTCACATTAGTGTTACTTTATATATATATTTATATATATGTATATATATATATATATATATATATATATATATATAGATAGATATATATATATATAGATAGATAGATATATATAGATATATACATATATAAGGTGTACTTCTAAATTTTGACATTTCAAAACTTCGAATTTCTTATGGTGTCAACCATAAGATTGAAGTTTTGAAACTTCAAACCGTTTAAATGCAGATCTCTATGCAGCACAGAACTGTATATTTACCATTTTCCTTGCTGCGGTGCGATTTCAGAGTTAGTATATTTAATTTGCAGGGGAGTGGGGGGGGGGTAAAAAAAATATATACATTTTTTGTTTTTATGGGGTTTTTTTATTTACATTTTGAAGTTTCGGATCTTATGGTCTGGACCATAAGAAATTCGAAGTTTTGAAACTTTGAAATTTAGAAGTAGACCGATATATATATATATATATATATATATATATATATACATGTATATATATATATATATATATATATATATATATATATATCATAAGATTATTGCATCTCACTGAAAGGATGAAACCTCAGTGATGCCATAACCTCAGTCCTCTTAAATGAAAAAACATGACAATAGGTCACTAGTGTCCCACAGTTACAACTGTCACCTTTGCAGTTGAGACATAAGTGTATGCCTGTGGTGTTAGTGTTTTACATTCCCTTTAATATGTCATTCCTAACAAAACCATGAAGAAACACATATTGAGTCCAGTGTATCAGATCATGATGCTCAGAATGAAGATGGGGGGGCTGGTGTAGTCAGATGATCACTGTGAAACCAAGAACTAGAAATGTATTATGCAGCTCTAGTTTTTAGTTTGAAAATAGCAATGTTTAACATACAGAGTATGGTACCTTTAAACAGTGAGTTCCCTCTCTGGCATTATATATACTATGAGAACCAGAATTAGTTTGTCTGAATCTGACCTTTCAGCTGATTGAAGCTTAAACTTCTTCCCAGAGAATGAGCAGTTGCTTTGACTAACCAAAGTACAGCATACTAGTTACACGTGTAATGCCTGCCCAGATTCTACAGCTTAAAATTTTGGGCATGTCACACAGAAGCATGAGTTTTCACTAAGCTGCTGTTCATTATTAGCAGTGGAGTATTTCCCACATGGTGTCAGGTCTTCTTATTAACAAAGCTCTCCTAACAGACTTCTGCTATCGCAGGCTCATAGAATTCATTGTGTACACCCTTCTTCAGATCAGCATTATGTTCACAAAATAATCTGAAAGAGAAGCAAAATTCCTGTGCTTTTTTTTAAGACAGCAAATGATTTAATAATATGCATTCATTGTCTGATGAGTTGTCAGACTATAGCCTTGCAGCCCAGGCCTTCACCTGCTTTGAGAACACAGAACAAACATTACTCACTCAGGTGTCAGTATAAATTAGCATACCTCTAACTGCAGTTACCTGTGTGCCTTCTGTTAAGAAGGCCATGAGCAGCCCCTTATTTTTTTTTTCTGAGTATTTTGATCTAATGGAGCTCATGCATGCACTGATTGATGCACGCACTGATTGGTGAAAGCTACAAACAGGAGAGAGTCTGGTCTCCATCTTGTACCACAGCTGCCTTTGGGCATATGTTTGGTTGAATGCAGTAATCAGTTAGTAGGCATAAAACTGCGCAATCATCAGTTTGCTGCAGAACTACTAACGGACCCTGGGAATTATATAAAGGTATAAGTTGAGCTCTGGCATCCACTGCTGGTTAAATGTAGAATTGCAGGGTTACAAAACTGTTTCTGTTTTTTGCAATGATATTATTCCTGAAATAGCATTTTACAATAATTTAGGGGAGAAGCAAGCTCTGCTGCTTAAAGGATGTAAATAAGGAAGAGACAGCTGTAAGATAAGCGTAGTATTAATGCTACATCGATGAGTGTTGAATTAATGCTACATCGATAAGCTTAGTATTAATGCTACATCGATAAGTGTAGAATTAATGCTGCATCGATAAGCGTAGTATTAATGCTACATCGATAAGTGTAGTATTAATGCTACATCATGTTGCTTCCTTTTGAAAAGCACTGTCATGTTGCAGTCCTGACTGCAATAGCTGTTTACTTTATAAAATGCATCTGTTTTTTTTCCTCAATTCTGCTACAGTTTTTTTCCTCTAGCATTAAATGCAATCTATATAGCATAGCAGAGGACAAACAATCAACCACTGTTTTCCTCCAGACTGTTTTCTTTAAGCCTAAATGCCACATGTAATGTGATGCAATACAGCAAGTGTGATATACAGCTTGTTATAAACAAATGAAAGGAACATGCCACAGTGTACTGTTGTACCATGTCTGCCTTTGTTTCCTTAACAGATGCAATGTGATTTTTACAAACACAATTGCAATCCTTTATCATAAAAGATGCTGCAGATTTCAAATGAGAGCTTTCAGAACAATAATTATATTTAGCCTTCTTGTGTAGCGGTAGCCAGATGGCCTGTGCCATTCCGTTTTCATGACTGAGTATACTGCTGAAACATATTTTCAGTGAACAATGTGCATATTTCCCATGATGCCTTCATAAAGGGTTGATTGCATGTGTGTTTGTGCCTTTTTGATTTCATAGGGGGTAGAGGTATTCAATTTATTGCAGCGTGAAGTAATATTCTAAAACATGCAGCAGACAAATTGATTCAGCTTACAAATAAAACACTTCACAGTCTATTTGGCATGCTTTAATAAGTGTCAAGTTTATGTAAGTATTGTCAATTGCAGGCCTGCAATCACATTGCTACTAGAGTCATTTTGAAGTGCTACAAGGTTTAACTAGTCAATTACTGTCCATGGCCTACGCTTAACTATATTAAAGAAGGAGGAGCTGCAATTTAAAAAAGGTCCCCAATTCTTCAAGTATTTCAAATGTACTGCAATGAAATAGATTATGTAGTGTTAATAAGTAGATCAATGAAAGGAGCAGAATGACAGGTATATGAGCACAGAGTCGTGATAGTAATTCTGGCATTCTCCACTGCAAATTCTTATTTCTCCATTCTACAGGTTCATATAATTAAAAAATATCTCTCTTAAAAAAAAAGTGCTGTTATCACTTCCTAAAGGGTATTCCTGGGTGGTCTAGTATTCCATCCTCACAGTATTGGGGCTACATTTTTCCTAAAATAAGTGTTGGAATACCTAGTATATCCATTTCCCACTTACTGCAACGTATCAACACTCTCTTACACTGAGAAGGATTAGTAATGTTTTGTTGGCTGTCTGTCATGCAGACATGTGGCACACATTCATGCACATGTACACTCACATGCACATACACACACACACACACACACACACACACACACACGCACGTGCGCGCGCACCACGCACACACACACACCAAGTGTTTCTAGTCCTATAATGTATATGCTTATTCAAATTAGACTCTAACTCTAGCCATGAAAGTAGGTGTGTGTGTGTGTGTGTGTGTGTGTGTGTGTGTGTGTGTGTGTGTGTGTGTGTGTGTGTGCGCAGTGGGATATTTGATGATTGACATTGATAGGGGAGAGTCCACTGATAGTAAGGAAACCTTAATTTTGCAATTTACACAAAAAAGGCTAATAAGAAGGGAGCTGCACAGTGCCCTTGCTGCATGCATGTTTGATGATCCCCATACCTTTCAACTGTCCAGATTTTCCCAGAATGTCCAGAGGAGGACTGTATCCTTCCCCAAACACTTTCACAGCTGTACCACTCTCCCTGTGCATCTCCAAATCTTGCAGTTGTTTTTTTTTCACAATTGCCAGGCTTTAACAATGGTGCTCCTCACATTTTCCAAAAGCTATAATTGTCAGCTGTTCAGAACATTTAGCAAACTGACTGTCACCTCATTAACTTCATGTATTCATGCATTCCACTAAACACTGGTGAACAGTTTTCACAGATCATGTCTCTACTAGTTGTTTCATAAGTTGCTCAGTGTAGAATGGCATATCTGTTAGTATGATTTGATGTGCATTCTTGTACATGGTGGACCTACACAAAATGTAGTGCAGTGCAGTTACCTCAGAAGCTTCATTTTTGTGCAGTATCCCCAGAATCACTATTTTGGAACAGAATAGGTGCCTAGGTTCATAGGTGTATACTATGTTACCAATCACTAGGGCCTTTATAAACCTAGCCATGCAACTGAAATGTACCCCATGAGTTATCATGCTTCAGGGGTACACCTCACAACCTCTTAACATGAGAAATCTGAACAAAGCCTAAAATAATGGGGGACAAAGGCCCAAAAATAGGGACAGATTTTAAACATTTAAACACTGTCATTCTAAACTTAGAAAGTTGCTAGAATAATAGACTTTATTTTCTGAAGGATATGGCATGTGAAAGAAGTGTGAAACTCAAATTTATGTCATTGTCTAATGACTTCACGCCTCAGTGATTTGCCAGAAAAACACAAATTTTATGAGGAATAGACCAAAAACATGAGGCAAAAATCTGGACATGTG
The DNA here is from genome assembly GCF_019279795.1 of Protopterus annectens. Lineage (NCBI taxonomy): Eukaryota > Metazoa > Chordata > Ceratodontiformes > Protopteridae > Protopterus > Protopterus annectens. Next base: position 1,441,454,922 of record NC_056735.1, on the reverse strand, counting down.
AAATTCTGAAGAGTTGAGAGATACGTTGAGTGTTTATTTTAAGGGATATGTGTTACTTAATGCATGACTTAATGTATTAAGTAGCATTTTGTCTTGTATGGAAACTGATTTAGATACAGGCTACTGTGTGGATCTTCCACTATCTAAACTGCTACGTCATTTGCACTTTTTTTACAAAATGTGTTCCATTAATTTATGTATAGCCTTCTGGAACTGCAGATACATTTTATTGATAAACTCATTCGACAATACATGTTACTGATAAACACATTCTAAAACGGGCATGATGCTTAAACCCAAGTCTCTAGGAATGTGCCATCCTGTGTGCCACAGACAAGCCCTTCCTGTTTAGTGCACATTCCTATGTTGTCTCAGGTTAATGCTCACCATACAAACTAGCAGCATGATTGTTTTAGTTTATAATAGCCATCCGACAGGACTTAATTTAACATCCCTAACAATGTCTAGATGTAACACATCTGCAAACAGACCTTACTCAACTGCTTTCATTGTCCAAATGAGGAAAGAAAATTAGATTCCTTGAGCTGGCACTTGTCTACCAAAGACCCCCTACTGCCGTGCATCCATTAACCTTTGTAGTAACTTGTTAGATCAATCTGACCCACAGACATATAATTCTATAACATTTTCAGGATTATGTACGTATATTCATTACCATCCATTCTGGTGCCATGTAAATGGATTACTGTGAATACAAAATGATCTGTTCCTACCCGTCCCTTTTTTAGTTGCTTAATATCCATTTTGTCTAGCACCAGTAGTTTTTATTTATATCACTTTATTAACATATATTTGGTTATTATTTTCCTGCTGTCATCTTAAACCCTCTCTGCATTGTTATTGACATTTTCCAGTCAAAATGCAGCAGTCAATCTTGGCTTAAACAAATAATTTTCTGGAGTCAGTCTGTCTTTTCTATAAATATTTTCTGATGAAATGGTCTGAAGGTAATTCATACACCATATACTCTGTATATATTTCAAAATGGAATGGGCTCAAAACTAGTAAACATAAGACCCCGGTTTAATCACAGGTGGGCAGCTTGCATTCCATAAAATTTTTAGCAAGTAAATGGAATCCACATTCTTCAGTTTAAGTCAAAATGCCTTATATACACTGGAACTCCTGAGTTCTACGTATTAAATCTTATCTCTTAAATACAGACAGAAACACACCAGAAGAATTGGCAAGCAACTATTTGTTTTGTTTCAGGACTTCATTCCTTTCATTAAAAATTCATTAATTGATTACAGACAGCTACAGTTGTCAAGGGAACTATCTTGCATTCTGAAAACATACTAAATTAGCATGCATATCCTAAAATAAGGGGATGCTTGAGTGAGTTATGATAGCAAGAACAAACTGGCAAACATACCGATTTTTAAATAATATGCCAATGCTGTCCTACTACAAGAGTGCAATAATTTATTTTTATTTTATTTATTTTATTTTATTTTACATTTGTTGACCGGGCTAGTCTAGCTGGATACATGTCCATTTTCAGTAGAGGCCCGGGGAGATAAGCTCCACTTATAAACTTTACTGATGCTAAGTATAAAAACAGTTAAGAAATAAATTCTAATATAAAAAAGTAATAAACAAGTGGTATAAAAAAGAAAGAAGTAATGGAGATAAGCTCCACTTAGAAACTTTACTGATGCTAAGTATAAAAACTGTTAAGAACTAAATTCTAATATAAAAAATAATAATAATTAAGTGGTATAAAAAGTAAGGGAGTAAAGAAATCATAGTGGAACAAGATAGCAGGAAGTATCTCTTAAACATTTCATAGAGAGGGAAATGGAAGTAGCTGAAAAGAAAGTGAATTAATATTGGGGTGAATAACAATATACTTTATTCATTTAGGAGACAATTAATGTAGGTGAGGGGCTGACCTCCCTCCCAAAATAATGGGAAATCATTGTTAATTCCACCTCTCCTGATTAAGCAAATAGTTGAAAGAGCAAACATAATTTGGAAGGAACGCTTAGCTGTACTTGCTTGATATTTAGAATGATGCTATGTTACTGAACAGGACCGGGTATCATTATTGTGCATGGACATATGAAAGGTAATGTAATGACTACTACTTTATCTGGCCAGTTGACCTATTTCAAGTATGACCAGCTTCTTCTGTGGTCACAAGTCTCTTGGCCAGAAACATGGGCTCTCTAAGGCTATAACAACTATTTATAATTTTTTCAATGGCATATCATAATGTGTTTATTAATACTAAATATCATAATATTAGGCTGTTGCTAGTTCTGGCCACTGTCAGATGGTGATGTTACAGTACCGTATTATAGACATAACGTCTAATCTTCTATTGTGATTATTGCAGCTGAGGCAGAATGATCACATAATCCCCATATCTGAGTTAAGGCTAGCACAATACACATCTATTTGCTTTTATTCTTCTCATAGGAAACAAGTTTCTCTGCCCTGTTCTTAAGCACTCAAGACCATTGCTTCATGAAAATATGCACTAAAGATAAATCTGGGCTTTACAAATTAAGATTAAATTTGATACTTATAGATACTTACAGAGACTCGTGTTTTCATCATTTCATTTTATTTTAGAGCAGTCATTTTTTTATTTATTTGCTTGATGGGAACTTTTTCATGTTAAGGCATATTTTATTCATTTAGGAGATGGCATTTAGCTTGTCATGATACAGATAGTTTAACAAACTGTTGGTTAACTCAACACAGTTTTGCAGTGGTAATAGTTGTTCCTACTTTTGCTATATAGACATGTCTTCATCTAAGAAAGGGGGACACATGTTTTAGTATCCCTTCAAAATGAGCAGGTAACCTGTTAGAAGCAGTAGATGTCACAATATAATGAAAATATGAAGTGTTGTATAACATCACATTTGCCATCATGACAGGCGTTGCGCAAGTTCAAAGGGAACAATTACATAACAATATGGTGAGTGAGATGGTGGGATTTCTCATGGCAGTTGGGAATGTGGTTTAAGTACTCACAGCATGGATAATGAAATGACACATAAATAATTCATGACAGAAATGAGCAATGTGCAAATATTTGTAGTACTGTCTTCATAACTATCAATAGTATTACCTGTATCTGACCCAGAATCACCAAGATTATGACATTATTATTTAACAATAAATAAAGTGTACATATATGAAATAATATAATAATTTTATATTCATCTATGAGTACACGGATACGCTCATGTGCACACATGCAACACAAACACACACACTCAAACACACACACACACACACACACAAATTGCTCTTCAGGTGGCATAGACATTGCAGAAATATTAATTTAATGAAATGTCTTTGTCAATTACACTACAGAAATGTTTAATGAAATTTCCTTTAAGGTTCTAGCTTACATTTTAGGGTTTCTTGCATGAAACCAGGTAGCAAAGGATTTCTTTTTGTTGAGAATCTGCACATTATTCAATAGCTGTGTGATACAAAGCTGTAAGAAACAGGTCCTGCCTATTTGAACAGACATGTCAAGCCCATGAAGTTCATGGCTTAACCACTGACGGATGCAGCTGCATAAAACATAACACAAAGGTGGAACTTTGAACAGTTCATTGCCAACAGCACCAACTTCTGTTATGGCAGTGAAGTTCTTTTTTGTGACAATTTCAAAAAAAAAATGTTTTGATGAAACATCAACAGAGAAGGATAATCCATTGTAAATGGTGCCACAGTGCATTGCCACAAAAGAATGTGGGATTCTTTGTTGAACACACAGTTTCAATTACAGGACTGCAGAGTGTCAACAATTCAAAAATAATGTTTTATTGGGGGAACAAAACCTCTTTAACCCATGTCGAAGGCTATATCCCACCCACTCCATTGCTAAATTATATAATCATTTCAGAGGTTACATAATGCAGTGAGGAGACGAGATGTATGGGGTATTAGCAAAACTCATTTAAATTCTCCACTGTTCTGTGAATTTTAAAAGGGAAATGGCTTTTCCAGAAAAAGTGCTCAAAACAATGCAGTTCAAGTACTTCTGCTTACAGTAGCCTGTGTCCCTCAAATAATACTTTATTAAACCGCTTATAAATGAAACATTCTGACATTGGCATAGACAATTTGATTAACTTATGTTATAACTTATTTCAGTTTATGATGTCTAGTTACATTTCGTGCTAAGGATAGAAATTTCATGTTTTAAACTATATACTTACTTGGTAGTGTATTACATTAGAAATATACCATTAATATATATCCCAGAAAAGATGTGTAATTGTTATTTTATTGCATAAATAGTATATTTGTCTCTTTGGTAGTTTTGTACCTCACAAGCTACTTGTAAAAAATATTTTCAAAGCATTTCTCTAGTACAGTGCTAAACATCTATGTAATTCAAAATACTTCTTTCTCCATGCTAGGCATCAGATCCCCACAGACGCACCTTTTTATACTTGGTAGTTAGTATAAAATTGTAAAAACAGTGTCTTCAGGGCAGAAAAATAAATTCTCGAGCACATGTCTAAGCTATATATAAGTGGTGTGAGATAATGGCAGTGATTTGTGTGATAAATGAAGCATGTTCCTATATGGATTTGTGGGCAAATTTAGTAGAACGTTATGTCTTTACTTACAATACAAAAAAAAGGCCCTTTAAGTGCAGCAGTATATGTAGGTCTGTGATTATGAATGAAATGTAAGTTGGCTTTATGTAAGTACATACTGTAAACAGATGTTTCCTGATGAACAGAAGTTGCAGCAGAACTTTTAGAAAAGTACATTAGAGATGGCACACTACATTTCTGCAGCCGAACAACATTAAACTCCACTTCAAAGTTTATCTCTTGGATGGTTTTGAATTTGTCACTATAGGTCATATGATTATGCCACAGAAGTCTTGCAGTCCAGTAGCGTAAAAGACTTATCAGAAAATTATGCAGAAATAATTGCTGAAGTACTGAGAGCATGTCTCTGCACTACTCTTCTGGTATTTGGAGTGATAGTTGTAATAGCAAGACAGTAGTGGCCTGGGGCAAAGTCTGAACAACTGGACAATAAGTGCCAGTGTGTAGTATTTTGCATGTAAAAAGAAGAATACACAGTAGAAAATACTGCTTATGTTAAACTTAATGTTACATTAATCTGTAGCCTTGATTTTTGGTTACAGAATAGAACTGTCATTTGACAGATGGAGGAATCAGCAAAAATGTAATAATAGCTTTCCTTCCAAGCAATATTTAATCTTTAAAAAGCAAGGAGATTAAGACATTGCCATTGCATACCCAGTAATCTGTATGTTTAATTTAGTTTGCTTTTTATATTAATTAAAGCAATATGAACATTGTACTATGAGAATCATTTTATTTAACTATAAAAATCAAGAAATAAAAATGATCATACAAATGGGATAGAGATTCTTGTGGTTCAAAGTTTGCAAGTATTTAGTTTAGTAAAACCAAACTGGAAAAAGTAGTCTTAAAAAAAACTACTTTTCTTGATCTCAAGAAACCAGCATTTTCTGTGAAGGGTCAATAATTTATTTTATATAAACAACTGTGATGTTGCAGCATTTTGCATTGATATTTCTCTTAGTGCAGTTGTTATGAAGTATTGGAACACACACCTACACTTATTGTTCACCCTGCAAAATGGAAAACATTGTTTTCTACTTCTTAGCAATAGCAGTTTTCAGTCAAGAAAATTGCCTTTGTCAAGCCGCCTTCACTGAAGAGAGGTCTAGTTAATCTCACTTTGACAGAATGACAGACTACCATGTTTGCTACATCTTCTCTTCCAGCCTTTATAAGAAATTGCATGTGAAATTGGCTAACACAGCTGACAGCATCACTTTTGACAAATCTCCTTGTTAAATATGTAAGTTCACAATGAATGCATGTATATAGAGTAGAGCTTGTGATTGTAGGATTGGTTAGATATGTTAGTGTCAGACTTTGTTTAGTGTACCTATCACTATAAATCAGTGATAGATTAGAGTCACAATCTGCAGTTAGTGAAAGGCCTTGAAAAAGTAAAAATATACTGCATCATCTACAATACTTTAAAAGCTGAATTCCTGCATTTAGAATTACTAATCTAATAACCAGTAAAGATTTACTGAAATCTTTTAACTGACTGGGTAGCATAGAGGCATATCAGAAGCGAAGAATTTTTTCAGGATTTCCTAATATTTAAATAGCAGATTAAAGATACTAATGGATTCAAATCATGCTTAAAAAGTAATACCTTTTTATATTTTACAATGGATAATCCATTAACGGTTTAAGTTTTTATATTAACCACAGTGTAGCAGTGATAGTTTACTAAGATGAACTGCCTTAAAAGTGGCCATGATAAGCCACCTCACTCTGACAGTCAGATTCCTTCAAGCCATAAATTGCAACTAATATAAAACGAATGTGTTATTCTCAAGTGGCCTTTTACTTCTGAAAGTGTTTGCATGCACATAATCTCAGTGCTTAAGTAGAAATACGTAGAAAATAGATGGCCCCTTCATGGAGAAGAAAAAGCATGCATGTGCACATGTACATACTAAAAGGAAAACTTGTTCTAAGAAGAAAACTAGTAACATTATTTGCAGAGTTAAAACTCGTCACGTTTGCATTTTACTTTTATTTTTGCCCTTTCTAGCCATAAAAATCATATGCAAGATACAACCACTGTAAACAACAAATGTATCCATGAATGTGTGTAGACATTTGCTATTTTGCTGTCTATAATGATAACATAACCAGTGAGAACTCCATGCAGGCTGTAATTGACAAGCCTGGCTGTCTCAAATATAGAAGAAGCACATGAGAAGAGACTCTAAATCCATCACAGTAAATAAGCCTTGCCACAACAAAAACAGGTCTAAGCAACTATAAACTGTAAAGTTACCAAATAATTCAAACTTTGTGCACTAGCTTTTCAGGACTAGATATTGCAGAAGAGAAGAGAAGAAACAAGTAAGAAGAACTGATTAGCACCTAGGTAGCTTGTACTTCGAATAGAAATACAGCAACGTTTTTTATCATTCAGCAGCTTTATTTAGCAGAGGAATTAGATGCTGCCTTGTAATCATGCATGATTTCGTTTCAGCAATACCTTTAAGTCATGCTTTGTTCTAAACCACTTCCTGGCTTTTTACAGAAATAACCATAAATATCTCCATGATATGGTATACTAATTGGTGAGCGTCTTAAGTGCATGCATGTTTAGCATCCGAGACTCGTTACTATAATTCCCGTAGAGGTAAGGCTGAATGTGCAGAAATGCAGAATTACTTAAATCTGAGATTGCAGTATCTCACAGTTTTCCCTTTTATCAGAGGTATATTCATCTTGGAGTTAGTATGTGTATGTAATGCGGATGTGGGAAACTGCTCCCTGCAAAACAAAAAAAAAGCACTTTAAAGGAGATTAGCAGTTGTCAGTATTTGTTTTCTCCTGTATTTCCCTATTTATGTCTTTGTAATTTCAGTGTTACATTTAACCAGTCTCAGAATTATAAAAGGAATTTGTCATACGGGTACATGTTGCTAAAAATTCACTACTAAGGCTCAAACGTTCTACCCAGCTAAGACCGCAGAGACATTCATGAATCAGAAACAGACTTCATTTGTTTATTTTTTGTATGGTAGTTTATCTGTTTGATAGCTGAATATGAGAACTAGCCAAAACACCTTTGCTAACCACGACTAAGACAAAAGTCAAAATAACAGGCATGAATTATAATATTAACTGAAAAAATAAGAATTACAGGTGTAACTAATATATATATATACAAATAAGAACAACAATAGACATAAAAAAGGAATAAACAGAACAACAATAGACATCAAAAGGGATTTATCAAGAATATACAATTACACATTTGAAGAAATAACAGTGATATGACACATATCTAGGGGTATATTAGCATATGCTACTCTGAAGGTGACAACACTTCCTGAGTTGGAAAATGCATACTGATTATTCGGGTCTATGTCATATAATCTAACTTCCAAAAATTCGAACACCATATGTTCGAATTTGGAAGTTCAAAATATGACAACAACGAAACCTCAGAACAGCAAATTTTTTCCCAGGGAAAAAATGTGCTGTTCCGAAAAACACACACACACACAACACAAGGACACCAAAAACCTAATAAACCTATACTACACCTTACGTACACAACTATCCATGCACTAACCTTAATCCAAGCCCTAACCCTAAGGTCCGTCACGATAGCACACTTACCCTACCCGCATCCTAACCCTAAAGTCCGTCACTATTGCACACTTACCTTACCCGCGCCCTAACCCTTAAGTCTGTCACTATCGCACACTTACCTTACCCGTGCCCTAACCCTAAAGTCCGTCACTATCACACATTTACCTTACCCGCGCCCTAACCCTAAAGTCAATCACTATCATACACTTACCTTACCTGCACCCTAACCCTAAAGTCCGTCACTATTGCACGCTTACCTTACCCATGCCCTAACCCTAATGTCCATCTCTTTTGCACACTTACCTTACCCGCACCCTAACCCCAACATCCATCACACTCACACACTTACCTTAACCCGATCCGTAACTTTCGCATCACAGTACAGAAAATGTCGAAGCCATGGAAACAGCCAACTGAATTCTTTCCCTGGGAAAGAATTTGAATTTCCGCGGCTTCGACATTTCTATTTTTCTAACTTCCCCATTCGATCTTCCAATACTCGACATTTAGGATGCTCGATTAAATAACAGGTACCCGATTATTCTAGTAAAAATAACAGAGAAACTATTGTCCATAGGGAGACCTTTGTCCTTGTATAAATTAGAGAGAGACTTGTATGACAAAAATTCTTTTAAATGTCAGTTCTTTTAAAGTTGCTTAAAATGTTGCTAGATAAGGCATGTTCATAATTCTAGCTAAAAAGGAATTTCCATCACGGAATGCCATTTTAAAGAGGTTCTGTTCATCGAGTGTAAAACCAAATACAGGTCTTATAACAGTGAGTGTATTTTCAGCATAGGATCTATAAGCATGAGACCTAGAACTGACAGAACATTATATCCTAGAGAGAGGCACTGTTGTTGATTACTTGGTTTGCATCTAAAATTGATCAGCATTAATGTAGTTCTTATGATTGTTAGTATCTGATTGGCTTTTTGTGGGCTCAAACACTGATGTTACCCTTTAGTTCATAGATTAGTATTAGGCTGACTACCTTTGTGGGTTATTTTAACCCTAGACATTTACCTCATGTGAGAATCAAACCCTGCACTTTGTGTCTATAAGGTAAGCACCTTAACCATTATACCAACCCCCCTGGATAAATTACTAAAATGGCAAGATTACCTAGCCTGATGTTGTATGACTGTGTTACTATAGGAAAAACATAAGACACTTGATGGGCAGAGTCAGCTCCACACTGCAGGTAGGAATATGCACCAGATGAAGTTTCTAGATTCTTGTGTAAGGACATAAATGATTCTAGACACTAGTACATTATTGCGCTACCATCTTACTAATTATTTACTCGCTATGGTCAGCAAAAGAGAAAGACAGGTCAAGCCATACTCCACATATGTCTAAAAACAGACTTGAACAAGGCAGCAATTACTGGTGTCAAGGGTGACTCTTTGAGTGACCACATAATGCAAGCTTTGTTAGTGTTAAGAGTTTACTTAGAACAATCTAGTACCATGCAATAGTATGTTCATTTTTTCAGAGCTGTTTTCTTGAATAGTTGGAAAATTGACAAAGGTAAGATATGACAATAGTCAGTAGAACAACCACCTTCCTGTGTGTGCCTGCAACACTGGTAACAGTAATATACATGGGGAGGTATTCCTTGAGAGAAGAGGGACTTTAATAGGATTAGAGACGAGTCACATAAGATCGTGGAAGTTGCAAAACTGGGTTAAAGATAAATACAGAGGGACAGGCTGGTTTATATTAAAGTCTTCTATTCAAGTGAAGTTGTATCTTTGAGTCAATTCACCAAGGCCTGCAAGAAGGTCATTAAAGCAGTTTACTGAGGAGAAAAGGGAATGGCGCAGCCACCCATATGATCTAAGGAAATAAGCCATCAGAAACCATGTGATCAGGTGAGAGACAATGCAAGTAGTATAGCTTTTTAATGAAGTATGAGAATGCACTTAAATTGACTCTTGAATTTGATTTGTCAATACATGATGGGTTCGTAGCATAAACTGAGAAGGCGGTCTCTCCTATCATGACATGACAGTCTTGCCGTCCTTATCAAAACCAGATATTCTACAAAGACACAATGAGCTAAGCATGATAATGGCAGACAGAAGAGCTATTACTGTATGAGCCACTCTTCTCATGTGCTCATAGCATGTCACTCTGGCTGTAAATGAATTCATATAAATATTTTTATACAGGTCTTGTGTCTAAAAACACTTTCTATATTATTTAAACATGAGCTTGGTTTTAGGAAGTTTGTGGAGAATAGGTTATTCTAATTAAATCTTGTAGCTTTGAATCATAAATATTCAAACTCAAGTATTCAAATCACATAGCTGCAGATTAACACAATATCCAATATTCAAAAACATGTATGGACACACACACACACACACACACACACACACACACACACACACATACACCCACACCCACCCACCTCCCCACACCTACCCATACACACACACACACACACACACACACACACACACACACACACACAATCCCTTTCAATTACCTTTTATATAATTGGTAGTTAACCTTTTACTGCCCTGTAGATGGAGCTGTTGCTAACTGAAACAGAACATCAACACTATTGTACAAAGGGTACTCTCAATACAGGGTTTGCGCTCTATTATTTACCTGTGTAATTAACCTCACCTCCTCTTCCTCTTTGCTCTCACACATCCCATAATTTACATATGCCAGTGTGTCTTGCATTATAGGCTAGCATTAAAGCTCTGCATTTTGGCTGATATGCTATTTGACTTTCATTGTGTTTATATTATGTGTATGGATGTTTGTGTGTGTGTGTGTGTGTGTGTGTGTGTGTGTGTGTGTGTGTGTGTGTGTGTGTGTGTGTGTGTGTGTGTGTGTGTGTGTGTCTACCTTAGGAATCTCTCAGTTGTGAAACTAAACAAAGTATGTAGTTTTTTTTTAGGGGGGGTAAACTAAAGTGAATACAGTTCCTTAGATGCGTTAAGTACGCCCTTGCGATACCTGGTGCCACTTCACAAAATATGAGGAAATGTAGCATATTTATCTTTTAAAACTGACAGCTTAAAACCTTCCTTCCCCTGACAATATAATTTTTTTCACTATACTCTAGAAGTTTTCTGAACCCAAATGTATCTCTTGTGTTTAGTTTACACAAGTAACATTTGTTTTGTCTTCATTAATTGATTTTATATCCTGATATCCTTGTGAACTGCCTAAGAATACCAAATAATCTCCAAATGTTCCTCACTGGATTTCTTATATGTAATATTGCTTACTGGATTTCTTATATGTAATATAACATCATCAGCAAACATCAGTTTTTCTCAGTACCACTTCCATTCCCTACATATTTTTCTATACCTAATTTTCAGGATAAAGAAATAATAGCAATGGGGACATAAGGCAATCATGTTTTGTTCCTCTTTCTATCTTGACCTCTGGTGTCATCTGCAAATGAAAATGTATTCATGGTTTTGATCCCTTGTATGTTCTTTGTAGCATTTTTACAAAACCGTTCATGTATCCTTTCCTGTACATTATCTCCTATAAGTACACGCAATGTACCCTAGCAAATGCCTTTTTTTGTGTCAAGTCCCAACAACACAAGTTCTCTTATTTCATTATTTGTTTCACTCTGTATCATATGCATTTTTATGATACTGGCAAATGTCTGTCTCCCTCTCACAAAACCACACTGATCTAAATTAATTATTCTTGGAGGAAGTTTGCTAGTCTTTGTGCCACTATAGCTATAAAGACTTTATAGTTATGGCCCAGTATTGAAATTGGGAGATAAGATCCAGGTTCACATGGGTTACTCCCTTCCTTCATAATTATCAAAAGCACTATTATATGCTATGTATCTAAGAACTTTCATCTGTTCCATAATCACACCAGACATCCCATACCAAATGATAATGATCTCTTCTCTACATATGTTCCAGAATTCCACTGGAAACCTGTCCCATTCTGGGAACTTGCCAGCCACCTGTCCTATAATTTGCTCCTCAATTTCCTGTTTAGATATTGACATAACTCATTTAATTCTGAACAGCAGGAGGCCAATTAACACCTTTGTTTCCTGGCATCCTCTGAGTCAAGAAACCACTCACTTCCTGAGAGCTTTTTCTCAAAATTCCCTAATGAAAACACATTTTATTAGACTTATAATATCTGATCAATCATGTAAGCTACAAAAATGCAAAATGTGATATCTTTTTATAAGATAATGGGCTATATACTGGTGTTAGTGCCAAATTTCTGGCTTATTTTTATATATGCGACTTTATGCGACTTTAAACTTCAAAAATTAGACTTTATAAATACTGATGAGTGCACTCCTTTCAGGAGTACAGGGAAGTCTTCTGTAAAGACGAGTACACTCTTACAAGATACACAGGAACTCTGCTTTCCTGAAGACTACTCTTGTAGGACTCAGTGAGTTAACTAAATCTTGCCCTACCCCCATCATCAGTCTTGACAGCTTCAGTCTCTCTAGAAACCTTCCCAACTCCTGCTGTTAATCAGCTCCTATTCTTTGCTGCTTATAGAATAGAAATGTTTAAAAAACTCCCAAAATTTCTTTACATTCTTTAGTTATTCTACCTGTTCCAGGTTCCGTCAATTTTAATATAAACCTCTCTACTTTCTGCTGCCTAAATCTTGCCACCAAAACTCTCTAAATTTTGGAGAATTCTTGTAAGGTAATATTTGTAATGATATTTTTATTGTTGTCCAATCCCCTCTTCTAATTCTTCATTCAGTTTCTTTTTCTAAGTCATCAAACTTGGCGTATTCTGCATTACTCAAAAGAAATTCCTTCTTCTGCAGACATTTATTCTTGCAAGCTTTTTCTCAAAATGTCCTTTCTAGTAACACACTCTGTCCTTTCCTTAAGTCCGCATGTTATTCCTCCAATCTTTCTTAATAACATCCCTTTGCTTTTTTTTCCATCACAGTATACTCTCCCCGAGGATTTTTTCAGCTCTTCTCTTTTCATATTAGTTCTCATCCACCCTGTATTGAATCTTCAGTGCCTGCATTCTACAACCGCACCACCACAGCTATGTCCTTCCATCTCCATTTTGAATAATGCATAGACTGACAAACATATAAGGTGGGTTTACATTCATTTTGTTAAATTTTCTTGCTCCCCTATTACAGAGACACTGTACATGCGTAACACCTGTCCTCTCCACCTGACACACACTGTATCATTGATATATGTTATTAACAGTGGGCTGGCCTGGAGGTAAACTGGTTTCTGAAACAGCCTTCCACTGACCAGTTTCCTAAGTAAATAAACACAATACATCCATATTGACATATCTTTCCTAAACAGACAGTTCCTGCAGATAGTAAAAGTAGAATTGCCTTAGCAGATGGGCTTCCTCAGTACAGCAGAGGAATGAGTAGGGTTAGAGACTTGGGTTAATGTTTCTGCCAGATTGAGGCAATATGAGGGTGCACGTCTGATATGATCTGACTGCTCTGAGGGGAGCAGATGACTGGAAATATATCAGGGTACTAACCATGTTCTTGGCTCTGTTAGACTTGGGGGCTTATCCTAATGTGGAAGCGGGAGAATATTTCTGTTTTATACCATAAACCATACTGAGGTAGTCAGTTGCAGACTGGGACTCTTTATGAAAGTTACATTGTATATAATGCATTACTAAAATACAGAGGGGAGGAGAGGGAGGGAGAGAACAGCGAAATACATAAGCTTAGTAGCATCAGCACTTGTAATACATTTTTTGGGGAAGGGGGATTAATAGGAAGAGAGATGCAGTTCCCCAACACACTCAAGTGCAGTCAACTGGACAGAATAGAGGTGACAGGCAAGTTGGCAGCTAGTGTTGAAAACATGGCAGAGAAGAGACAAAAATGAGCATGCTAATATGATGTTATGAATGTGGTCTCCTGGCATTTCACTTAGGGGGTTTTCCCCATTAAAAAGTCACTGGGAGAATGGGGAAAGAGGTTTTTCTCTTGGCCTTTTGCATCTAGTGTTTACAGACTGGGAGCAGCAAAGGTCAGATATGGGGGTATCGTTTGTTTACAGATTGGGTGAAGAAAAGGTCAAATGAGGAGATATAATTTGTTTATAGACTGGAAGCAGGAAAGGTCAGATGTGGAGGTATTACTTGTTTGGGTACTCTTCTTTACTGGTGGGATCAATTGGGGCCTGATAATTACATTACATCCCTTACTACAGAATGAGACAAATAAATGATGGAACATCCTGAGGTTCCCTATGTGATGTGGGGTGGTAACATTAACACTAGGTGTTTTATTTTAGTTGGCATATATTGTCTGCTACCCTACATCAGATAGAATGTGATCTCTAGACTACCACAGCACATTTAGGCCAGCTGGGCTGTCCTATTAGTAGTGCCAGGGGATCTGAAATTAGTTGTGTACTTCAATTGGACTGATTGGTGTAGGTGGCAATCATTTACCAGTGCCTCAATGGTCTTCCAATGGACTTTGTGCCAACTATCCTTTTATGATCAGTTTAGGGTGCAGCATCAGAAGCACATGATGTTTTCTTGGAAATCCAAGGGACTGGAGTAGAACAGACCAACAGAACTATAAATTTTGTATCTGTATCTCTGACTGAGGTGACGAATGAGGTCAAGTCACCAGCCAACATCATGTAAAATCACCGACCAGTGACCTCGGACTTGGAGGTTGGATATACTTGGTAGGTTTGCTGTGTCTGTATGGCTTATTGATCTTTGCCACTTAAGGCACATTGTATTTTATAGTGGATGAAAGAAAAGATAAAATATTTGGTTGCACTTAATGAGGGAACGAGCTGCATCCTTTTCAAAGTAGTAAGCCCCCGGTGGATTAGATTTTCTGTAAATTGTGCATTTAAAGTTTAATTCATCCTTGCTTAATTCCTAAAGATTGTTTTAACACCTGGAATATATTTGTTAAAAAATAACTTGTAAGAAAAAGAGAAAAATGTTGATATTTATTCTTTTAGAATATACTCTGAAATATTTCAGTTCTGCTTGTTAACAATGTTTCAGCATGCTCAGATTATGGCATTTTAACACTTTTGTAGTATCAGCAAACTGGAATATCTTCAACTGCAGACTGGAAACTCCTACTGTGGACTCAATTATTTAAGGTGCACCTGCCCCATAGTGTTGTGTACGCCTTGTGTCTCTGGGGTCATTTATGCTGAAGCTTTTCTCTCACAACTCCATTAAGTATGCCAGTATTTGAGTCATCTTTTGAAATCACCCATTCTCACATTGCTATCCTTATATTTATATTCTTTTGGTCATTACCTCTATCACCTACTGGAAATGTGTTCATATTTATATTGTTCTGGTCATTACCTATATAATCTGATGGTAATTTACTCATAATTATATGGTTCTGGTCATTACCTCTGTTGCCTACTAGTAATCTACTCATATTTATATTGTTCTGGTCATTACCTATATAATCTGATGGTAATTTACTCATAATTATATGGTTCTGGTCATTACCTCTGTTGCCTACTAGTAATCTACTCATATTTATATTGTTTTGGTCATTACCACTATCATGCAATGGTAATTTACTCATATTTATATTGTTCTAGGCATTACCTATATCAACTACTAGTAATTTACTCATATTTATATTGCTCTGGTCATTACCTCTATCACCTGATGGTAATTTACACATATTTATATTGTTCTGGTCACTACCTCTATCACCTGATGGTAATTTACTCATATTTATACTGTTCTGGTCATTACCTCTATCACCTGATGGGAATTTGCTCATACTTATATTATTCTGGTCATTACCTCTATCACCTACTAGTAATTTATTCATATTTATATTGTTCTGGTCATTACCTCTATCACCTGATGGTAATTTACTCATATTTATATTGTTCTGGTCATTGCCTCTATCACCTGATGGTAATTTACTCATATTTATATTGTTCTGGTCACTACCTCTATCACCTACTGGTAATTTGGTTATTTTATACTGTTCTGGTCATTACCTCTATCACCTGATGGTAATTTACTCATATTTATATTGATTTGGTCACTTCCTCTATCACCAACTGGTAATTTGGTCATATTTATATTGTTCTGGTCATAACCTCTATCACATGATGGTAATTTACTCATATTTATATTGTTCTGGTCATTACCTCTATCACCTGATGGTAATTTACTCATATTTATATTGTTCTGGTCATTACCTCTATCACCGACTGGTAATTTACCCATATTTATATTGTTCTGGTCATTACATCTGTAATCTCCTGGTAATTTGCTCATCTTTATATTGTTCTGGTCATTACTTCTATCACCTACTAGTAATTTACTCATATTTATATTGTTCTGGTCATTACCTTTGTAATCTACTGGTAATTTGCTCATATTTATAATGCTCTGGTCATTACCTCTATCACCTTATAATAATTTACTCATACTTATATTGTTCTGGTCATTGCCTCTATCACCTACTGGTAATTTACTCATATTTATATTGTTCTGGTCATTACCTATATCGCCTACTGGTAATTTACCCATATTTATATTGTTCTGGTCATTACCTTTGTAATCGACTGATAATTTGCTCATATTTATAATGTTCTGGTCATTACCTCTATCACCTGATGGTAATTTGCTCATATATTGTTCTGGTCATTACCTCTCTCACCTGATGGTAATTTACTCATATTTATATTATTCTGGTCATTACCTCTATCACCTACTGGTAATTTACTCACATTTATATTGTTCTGGTCATTACCTCTATTGCCTACTGGTAATTTGCTCATATTTATATTGTTCTGGTCATTACCTCTATCACCTTATGATAATTTACTCATATTTATATTGTTCTGGTCATTACATCTATCACCTAATAGTAATTTACTCATATTAATATTGTTCTGGTCACTACATCTATCACCTGATGGTAATTTACTCATATTTATATTGTTCTGGTAATTACTTCTATCACCTACTGGTAATTTACTCATATTTATATTGTTCTGGTCATTACCTCTATCACCCAATGGTAATTTACTCATATGTATATTGTTCTGGTCATTACCTATATCACCTGATGGTAACTTACTCATATTTATATTGTTCTGGTCACTACCTCTATCACCTACTGGTATTTTACTCATATTTATATTGTTCTGGTCATTACCTGTATCACCTGTTGGTAATTTACTCATATTTATATTGTACTGGTCATTACCTCTGCAACCTGATGGTAATGTGCTCATATTTATATTGTTCTGGTCATTACCTCTATAACCTGATGGTAATTTACTTATATTTATATTGTTCTGGTCATTATCTCTATCACCTGATGGTAATTTACTCATAATTATATTGTTCTGGTCATTACCTCTATCACCTGGTGGTTAGTTGCTTATATTTATATTGTTCTGGTCATTACCTCTATCATCTGATGGTAGTTTGCTCATATTTATATTGTTCTGGATATTACCTCTGTCACCTGATGGTAAATTGCTCATATTTATATTGTTGTAGTCATTACCTCTATCACCTACAAGTAATTTGCTTATATTTGTATTGTTCTGGACATTACCTCTATCACCTGATGGTAATTTATTCATATTTATATGGTTCTGGTCATTACCTCTATCACCTACTGGTAACTTGCTCATATTTTAATTGTTCTGGTCATTACCTTTATCACCTGTTGGTAATTTACTCATATTTATATTGTTCTGGTCACTACCTCTATCACCTGATGGCAATTTACTCATATTTATATTTTTCTTGTTTTTGCCTCTATCAGTTACTGGTAATTTGATATTGTTTGGGTAACTACCTCTATCACCTGTTGGTAACTTACTCATATTTATATTGTTCTGGTCATTACCTCTACCACCTACAGGTAATTTGCTTATATGTATATTGTTCTGGTTATTACCTCTATCACCTGATGGTAATTTGCCCATATTTATATTGTTCTGGTCATTACCTCGATCACCTGATGTTAATTTACTCATATTTATATTGTTCTGGCCATTACCTCTATCACCTACTGGTAAATTTCATATATTTATATTGTTCTGGTCCCTACCTCTATTACCTGCTGGTAATTCACTCATATTTTTATTATTCTGGCTATTACCTCTATCACCTGATGGTAATTTACTCATATTTATACTGTTCTGGTCATTACCTATATCACCTGATGGTAATTTACTCATATTTATATTGTTGTGGCCACTACCTCTATCACCTGCTTGTATTTTACTCATATTTATATTGTTCTGGTCATTACCTCTATCACCTGATGGTAATTTACTTATATTTATATTGTTCTGGTCATTACCACTATCACCTACTGGTAATTTACTCATATTTATATTGTTCTTGTCATTACATCTATCACCTACTGGTAATTTGCTTATATTTATATTGTTTTGGTCATTACCTCTATCACCTGATGGTAATTTGCTCATATTTATATTCTTCTGGTCATTACCTGTATCACCTGCTGGCAATTCACTCATATTTATATTGTACTGGTCATTTCCTCTGTCACCCAATGGTAATTTGCTCATATTTATATTGTTTTGGACATAACCTCTACCACCTGATCGTAATTTACTCATATTTATATTGTTCTGGTCACTACCTTTATCACCTGCTGGTAATTCACTCATATTTATATTGTTCTGGTCATTACCTCTATCAACTGATGGCAATTTACTCATATTTATATTGTTCTGGTTATTGCCTCTATGTTGTTCTGGTCATTACCTCAATCGCTTATTGGAAATTTGCTCATATTTATATTTTTCTAGTCATTACCTTTATCACCTGATGGTAACTTACTCATATTTATATTGTTCTGGTCACTACCTCTATCACCTATTGGTATTTTACTCATATTTATATTGTTCTGGTCATTACCTGTATCACCTGTTGGTAATTTACTCATATTTATATTGTACTGGTCATTACCTCTGTCACCTGATGGTAATCTGCTCATATTTATATTGTTCTGGTCATTACCTCTATAACCTGATGGTAATTTACTTATATTTATATTGTTCTGGTCATTATCTCTATCACCTGATGGTAATTTACTCATAATTATATTGTTCTGGTCATTACCTCTATCACCTGGTGGTTAGTTGCTTATATTTATATTGTTCTGATCATTACCTCTATCATCTGATGGTAGTTTGCTCATATTTATATTGTTCTGGATATTACCTCTGTCACCTGATGGTAAATTGCTCATATTCATATTGTTCTAGTCATTACCTCTATCACCTACTAGTAATTTGCTTATATTTGTATTGTTCTGGACATTACCTCTATCACCTGATGGTAATTTATTCATATTTATATGGTTCTGGTCATTACCTCTATCACCTACTGGTAACTTGCTCATATTTTAATTGTTCTGGTCATTACCTTTATCACCTGTTGGTAATTTACTCATATTTATACTGTTCTGGTCACTACCTCTATCACCTGATGGTAATTTACTCATATTTATATTTTTCTTGTTTTTGCCTCTATCAGTTACTGGTAATTTGATATTGTTTGGGTAACTACCTCTATCACCTGATGGTAACTTACTCATATTTATATTGTTCTGGTCATTACCTCTATTGCCTACTGGTAATTTGCACATATTTATATTGTTCTGGTCATTACCTCTACCACCTACAGGTAATTTGCTTATATGTATATTGTTCTGGTTATTACCTCTATCACCTGATAGTAATTTGCCCATATTTATATTGTTCTGGTCATTACCTCTATCACCTGATGGTAATTTACTCATATTTATATTGTTCTGGTCATTACCTCTATCACCTACTGGTAAATTTCTTATATTTATATTGTTCTGGTCCCTACCTCTATCACCTGCTGGTAATTCACTCATATTCTTATTATTCTGGTTATTACCTCTATTACCCGATGGTAATTTACTCATATTTATACTGTTCTGGTCATTACCTATATCACCTGATGGTAATTTACTCATATTTATATTGTTGTGGCCACTACTTCTATCACCTGCTTGTATTTTACTCATATTTATATTGTTCTGGTCACTACCTCTATCGCCTGCTGGTAATTCACTCATATTTATATTGTTCTGGTCATTACCTCTATCACCTGATGGTAATTTATTCATATTTATATTGTTCTGGTCATTATCTCAATCACCTGATGGTAATTTACTCATATTTATATTGTTCTGGTTATTGCCTCTATGTTGTTCTGATCATTACCTCAATCACTTATTGGAAATTTGCTCATATTTATATTTTTCTAGTCATTACCTCTATCACCCAATGGCAATTTACTCATATTTATATTGTTCTGGTCATTACCTATAACACAGAATGGTAGTTTACTAGTAATTATATTGTTCTGGTCATTACCTCTATCACCTGATGGTAATTTACTCATATGGTTCTCATCACTACCTCTATCAGCTAATAGTAATTTACTCATATTTATATTGTTCTGGTCATTACCTCTATCACCTACTAGTAATTTGCTCATATTTATATTGTTCTGGAAATTACCTCAATCACCTTCTGCTAATTTACTCATATTGATATTGTTCAGGTCATTGCCTCTATCACCTAGTGGTAATTTACTCAAATGTATATTGTTCTGGTCATTACCTCTATCACCAATTGGAAATTTGCTTATATTTATATTATTCTGGTCATTACCTCTATCACCTGATGGTAATTTACTCATATTTATATTGTTATGGTCATGACCTCTAACACCTGATGGTAATTTACTCATATTTATATTGTTCTGGCCATTACCTCTATCACCTACTGGTAATTTAGTCGTATTTATATTGTTCTGGTCATTACCTCTATTGCCTACTGGTAATTTGCTCATATTTATATTGTTCTGGTCATTACCTCTATCACCTTATGATAATTTACTCATATTTATATTGTTCTGGTCATTACATATATCACCTAATAGTAATTTACTCATATTAGTATTGTTCTGGTCACTACATCTATCACCTGATGGTAATTTACTCATATTTATATTGTTCTGGTAATTACTTCTATCACCTACTGGTAATTTACTCATATTTATATTGTTCTGGTCATTACCTCTATCACCCAATGGTAATTTACTCATATGTATATTGTTCTGGTCATTACCTATATCACCTGATGGTAACTTACTCATATTTATATTGTTCTGGTCACTACCTCTATCACCTACTGGTATTTTACTCATATTTATATTGTTCTGGTCATTACCTGTATCACCTGTTGGTAATTTACTCATATTTATATTGTACTGGTCATTACCTCTGCAACCTGATGGTAATGTGCTCATATTTATATTGTTCTGGTCATTACCTCTATAACCTGATGGTAATTTACTTATATTTATATTGTTCTGGTCATTATCTCTATCACCTGATGGTAATTTACTCATAATTATATTGTTCTGGTCATTACCTCTATCACCTGGTGGTTAGTTGCTTATATTTATATTGTTCTGATCATTACCTCTATCATCTGATGGTAGTTTGCTCATATTTATATTGTTCTGGATATTACCTCTGTCACCTGATGGTAAATTGCTCATATTTATATTGTTGTAGTCATTACCTCTATCACCTACAAGTAATTTGCTTATATTTGTATTGTTCTGGACATTACCTCTATCACCTGATGGTAATTTATTCATATTTATATGGTTCTGGTCATTACCTCTATCACCTACTGGTAACTTGCTCATATTTTAATTGTTCTGGTCATTACCTTTATCACCTGTTGGTAATTTACTCATATTTATATTGTTCTGGTCACTACCTCTATCACCTGATGGCAGTTTACTCATATTTATATTTTTCTTGTTTTTGCCTCTGTCAGTTACTGGTAATTTGATATTGTTTGGGTAACTACCTCTATCACCTGATGGTAACTTACTCATATTTATATTGTTCTGGTCATTACCTCTACCACCTACAGGTAATTTGCTTATATGTATATTGTTCTGGTTATTACCTCTATCACCTGATGGTAATTTGCCCATATTTATATTGTTCTGGTCATTACCTCTATCACCTGATGGTAATTTACTCATATTTATATTGTTCTGGTCATTACCTCGATCACCTGATGTTAATTTACTCATATTTATATTGTTCTGGTCATTACCTCTATCACCTACTGGTAAATTTCATATATTTATATTGTTCTGGTCCCTACCTCTATTACCTGCTGGTAATTCACTCATATTTGTATTATTCTGGTTATTACCTCTATCACCTGATGGTAATTTACTCATATTTATACTGTTCTGGTCATTACCTATATCACCTGATGGTAATTTACTCATATTTATATTGTTGTGGCCACTACCTCTATCACCTGCTTGTATTTTACTCATATTTATATTGTTCTGGTCATTACCTCTATCACCTGATGGTAATTTACTTATATTTATATTGTTCTGGTCATTACCACTATCACCTACTGGTAATTTACTCATATTTATATTGTTCTTGTCATTACATCTATCACCTACTGGTAATTTGCTTATATTTATATTGTTTTGGTCATTACCTCTATCACCTGATGGTAATTTGCTCATATTTATATTCTTCTGGTCATTACCTGTATCACCTGCTGGCAATTCACTCATATTTATATTGTACTGGTCATTTCCTCTGTCACCCAATGGTAATTTGTTCATATTTATATTGTTTTGGACATAACCTCTATCACCTGATCGTAATTTACTCATATTTATATTGTTCTGGTCACTACCTCTATCACCTGCTGGTAATTCACTCATATTTATATTGTTCTGGTCATTACCTCTATCAACTGATGGCAATTTACTCATATTTATATTGTTCTGGTTTTTGCCTCTATGTTGTTCTGGTCATTATCTCAATCGCTTATTGGAAATTTGCTCATATTTATATTTTTCTAGTCATTACCTTTATCACCTGATGGTAACTTACTCATATTTATATTGTTCTGGTCACTACCTCTATCACCTATTGGTATTTTACTCATATTTATATTGTTCTGGTCATTACCTGTATCACCTGTTGGTAATTTACTCATATTTATATTGTACTGGTCATTACCTCTATCACCTGATGATAATTTACTCATAATTATATTGTTCTGGTCATTACCTCTATCACCTGGTGGTTAGTTGCTTATATTTATATTGTTCTGATCATTACCTCTATCATCTGATGGTAGTTTGCTCATATTTATATTGTTCTGGATATTACCTCTGTCACCTGATGGTAAATTGCTCATATTTATATTGTTCTAGTCATTACCTCTATCACCTACTAGTAATTTGCTTATATTTGTATTGTTCTGGACATTACCTCTATCACCTGATGGTAATTTATTCATATTTATATGGTTCTGGTCATTACCTCTATCACCTACTGGTAACTTGCACATATTTTAATTGTTCTGGTCATTACCTTTATCACCTGTTGGTAATTTACTCATATTTATATTGTTCTGGTCACTACCTCTATCACCTGATGGTAATTTACTCATATTTATATTTTTCTTGTTTTTGCCTCTATCAGTTACTGGTAATTTGATATTGTTTGGGTAACTACCTCTATCACCTGATGGTAACTTACTCATATTTATATTGTTCTGGTCATTACTTCTATTGCCTACTGGTAATTTACACATATTTATATTGTTCTGGTCATTACCTCTACCACCTACAGGTAATTTGCTTATATGTATATTGTTCTGGTTATTACCTCTATCACCTGATAGTAATTTGCCCATATTTATATTGTTCTGGTCATTACCTCTATCACCTGATGGTAATTTACTCATATTTATATTGTTTTGGTCATTACCTCTATCACCTGGTGGTAATTTACTCATATTTATATTGTTCTGGTCATTACCTCTATCACCTACTGGTAAATTTCTTATATTTATATTGTTCTGGTCCCTACCTCTATCACCTGCTGGTAATTCACTCATATTCTTATTATTCTGGTTATTACCTCTATTACCCGATGGTAATTTACTCATATTTATACTGTGCTGGTCATTACCTATATCACCTGATGGTAATTTACTCATATTTATATTGTTGTGGCCACTACTTCTATCACCTGCTTGTATTTTACTCATATTTATATTGTTCTGGTCACTACCTCTATCGCCTGCTGGTAATTCACTCATATTTATATTGTTCTGGTCATTACCTCTATCACCTGATGGTAATTTATTCATATTTATATTGTTCTGGTCATTATCTCAATCACCTGATGGTAATTTACTCATATTTATATTGTTCTGGTTATTGCCTCTATGTTGTTCTGGTCATTACCTCAATCACTTATTGGAAATTTGCTCATATTTATATTTTTCTAGTCATTACCTCTATCACCCAATGGTAATTTACTCATATTTATATTGTTCTGGTCATTACCTGTAACACAGAATGGTAGTTTACTAGTAATTATATTGTTCTGGTCATTACCTCTATCACCTGATGGTAATTTACTCATATGGTTCTCATCACTACCTCTATCACCTGATAGTAATTTACTCATATTTATATTGTTCTGGTCATTACATCTATCACCTGATGGTAATTTGTTCATATTTATATTGTTCTGGTAATTACCTCAATCACCTTCTGCTAATTTACTCATATTTATATTGTTCAGTTCATTACATCTATCACCTACTGGTAATTTACTCAAATTTATATTGTTCTGGTCATGACCTCTATCACCAATTGGAAATTTGCTTATATTTATATTATTCTGGTCATTACCTCTATCACCTGATGGTAATTTACTCATATTTATATTGTTCTGGTCATGACCTCTATCATCTGATGGTAATTTACTCATATTTATATTGTTTTGGTCATTACCTCTATCACCTACTGGTAATTTAGTCATATGTATATTATTCTGGTCATGACCTCTATCACCTGATGGTAATTTACTCATATTTATATTGTTATTTTCATGACCTCTATCACTTACTGGTAGTTTACACATACTTATATTGTTCTGGTCATTACCTCTATCACCTACTGGTAATTTGCCCATATTTATATTGTTCTGATTTTTGCCTCTATGTTGTTCATTCATTACCTCAATCACCTACTGGTAATTTGCTCAAAGTTATATTGTTTGGGTCATTATCTCTATAACCTGATGGTAATTTACTCATATTTATATTGTTCTGGTCATTACCTCTATCACCCGATGGTAATTTACTAGTATTTATATTGTTCTGGTCATTTCCAATATCACCTGATGGTAATTTACTCATATTTATATTGTTCTGGACATTACCTCTATCACCTGATGGTAACTTACTCATATTTATATTTTTCTGGTCATTACCTCTATCACATGATGGTAGTAATTTACTCATATTTATATTGTTCTGATCATTACCTCTATCATCTGATGGTAAATTGCTCATATTATATTGTTCTGGTCATTACCTCTATCACCTGATTGTAATTTACTCATATTTATATTGTTCTGCTCATTACCTCTATCACATGATGGTAATTTCCTCATATTTATATTGTTCTAGTCATTACCTCTATCACCTGATGGTAATTTACTCATATTTATATTGTTCTGGTCATTACTTCTATCACCTTCTGGTAATTTACTCATATTTATATTATTCTGGTCATTGCCTCTATCACCTACTGGTAATTTGTTCATATTTATATTGTTCTGGTCATTACCTCTGTCACCTGATGGTAAATTGCTCATATTTATATTGTTCTAGTCATTACCTCTATCACCTACTAGTAATTTGTTCATATTTGTATTGTTCTGGACATTACCTCTATCACCTGATGGTAATTTATTCATATTTATATGGTTCTGGTCATTACCTCTATCTCCTACTGGTAATTTGCTCATATTTTAATTGTTCTGGTCATTACCTTTATCACCTGTTGGTAATTTACTCATATTTATATTGTTGTGGTCACTACCTCTATCACCTGATGGTAATTTACTCATATTATATTTTCCTTGTTTTTGCCTCTATCAATTACTAGTAATTTGATATTGTTTGGGTAATTACCTCTATCACCTGATGGTAACTTACTCATATTTATATTGTTCTGGTCAATACCTCTATTGCCTACTGGTAATTTGCTCATATTTATATTGTTCTGGTCATTACCTCAATCACCTAGAGGTAATTTACTCATATTTATATTGTTCTGGTCATTACCTCTATCACCTACAGGTAATTTGCTTATATTATACTGTTCTGGTTATTACCTCTATCACCTGATGGTAATTTGCCCATATTTATTTTGTTCTGGTCATTACCTCTATCACCTGATGGTAATTTACTCATATTTGTATTGTTCTGGTCATTACCTCTATCACCTACTGGTAAATTTCTTATATTTATATTTTTCTGGTCCCTACCTCTATCACCTGCTGGTAATTCATTCATATTTATATTGTTCTGGTCATTACCTCTATCACCTACTGGTAAAATTCTTATATTTATATTTTTCTGGTCCCTACCTCTATCACCTGCTGGTAATTTACACATATTTATACTGTTCTAGTCATTACCTATATCACCTGATGGTAATTTACTCATATTTATATTGTTGTGGTCACTGCCTCTATCACCTACTTGTATTTTACTCATATTTATATTGTTCTGGTCATTACCTGTATCACCTGTTGGTAATTTTCTCATATTTATATTGTACTGGTCATTACTCCTGTCACCTGAAGGTAATGTGGTCATATTTATATTGTTCTGGTTATTACCTCTATAACCTGATGGTAATTTACTTATATTTATATTGTTCTGTTCATTACCACTATCACCTACTATTAATTTACTCATATTTATATTGTTCTTGTCATTACATCTATCACCTACTGGTAATTTGCTTATATTTATATTGTTTTGGTCATTGCCTCTATCACCTGATGGTAATTTGCTCATATTTATATTGTTCTGGTCATTACCTCTATCACCTGATGGTAATATATTCATATTTATATTTTCTGGTCATTACCTCTATCACCTGATGGTAATTTACTCATATTTATATTGTTCTTGTTATTGCCTCTATGTTGTTCTGGTCATTACCTCAATCGCTTATTGGAAATTTGCTCATATTTATATTTTTCTAGTCATTACCTCTAGCACCCGATGGTAATTTACTCATATTTATATTGTTCTGGTCATTACCTATAACACCAAATGGTAGTTTACTAGTAATTATATTGTTCTGGTCATTACCTCTATCAACTGATGGTAATATGCTCATATTTATATTGTTCCGGTCACTATCTCTATCACCTGATGGTAATTTACTCATATGGTTCTCATCACTACCTCTATCACCTGATAGTAATTTAGTCATATTTATATTGTTCTGGTCATTACCTCTATCACCTACTAGTAATTTGCTCATATTTATATTGTTCTGGTAATTACCTCAATCACCTTCTGCTAATTTACTCATATTTATATTGTTATGGTCATGACCTCTATCACCGTCTGGTAATTTAGTCATATTTATATTGTTCTGGTCATGACTTCTATCACCTGATAGTAATTTACTCATATTTATATTGTTATTAGCATGACCTCTATCACCTACTGCTAGTTTACACATATTTATATTGTTCTAGTCATTACCTCTATCACCTACTGGTAATTTGCCCATATTTATATTGTTCTCGTTTTTGCCTCTATGTTGTTCATTCATTACCTCCATCACCTACTGGTAATTTGCTCATATTTATATTTTTTTGGTCATTATCTCTATAACCTGATGGTAATTTACTCATATTTATATTGTTCTGGTCATTACCTCTATCACCCGATGGTAATTTACTAGTATGTATATTGTTCTGGTCATTTCCAATATCACCTAATGATAATTTACTCATATTTATATTGTTCTGGTCATTACCTCTATCATCCAATGGTAATTTTCTCATATTTATATTGTTCTGGTCATTACCTCTATCACCTGATGCTAATTTGCCCATATTTATATTGCTTTGGTCATTACCTCTATCACCTGATGGTAATTTCCTAATATTTATATTGGTCTGGTTATTGCCTTTATATTGTTCTGGTCATTACCTCTATCACCTACTGGTAATTTGTTCATATTTATATTGTTCTGGTCATTACCTCTATCACCTGATGGTAATTTACTCATATTTGTATTGTTCTGGTCATTACCATTATCACCTACTGGTAATTTGCTCATATTTATATTGTTCTGGTCATTACATCTATCCCCTACTGGTAATTTACTCATATTTATATTGTTATGGTCATTACCTCTATCACCTGATGGTACATTGCTCATATTTATATTGTTCTGGACATTACCTCTATCACCTGATGGTAACTTACTCATATTTATATTTTTCTGGTCATTACCTCTATCACATGATGGTAATTTACTCATATTTATATTGTTCTGGTGATTACCTCTATCAACTACTGGTAATTTGCCCATATTTATATTGTTCTGATTTTTGCCTCTATGTTGTTCATTCATTACCTCCATCACCTACTGGTAATTTGCTCAAAGTTATATTGTTTTGGTCATTATCTCTATAACCTGATGGTAATTTACTCATATTTATTTTGTTCTGGTCATTACCTCTATCACCCGATGGTAATTTACTAGTATTTATATTGTTCTGGTCATTTCCAATATCACCTGATGGTAATTTACTTATATTTATATTGTTCTGGACATTACCTCTATCACCTGATGGTAACTTACTCATATTTATATTTTTCTGGTCATTACCTCTATCACATGATGGTAATTTACTCATATTTATATTGTTCTGGTGATTACCTCTATCACCTACTGGTAATTTACTCATATTTATATTGTTCTGGTCATTACCTCTATCACCTGATTGTAATTTACTCATATTTATATTGTTCTGCTCATTACCTCTATCACATGATGGTAATTTCCTCATATTTATATTGTTCTAGTCATTACTTCTATCACCTTCTGTTAATTTACTCATATTTATATTATTCTGGTCATTGCCTCTATCACCTACTAGTAATTTGCTCATATTTGTATTGTTCTGGACATTACCTCTATCACCTGATGGTAATTTATTCATATTTATATGGTTCTGGTCATTGCCTCTATCACCTACTGGTACTTTGCTCATATTTTAATTGTTCTGGTCATTACCTTTATCACCTGTTGGTAATTTACTCATATTTATATTGTTCTGGTCACTGCCTCTATCACCTGATGGTAATTTACTCATATTTATATTTTTCTTGTTTTTGCCTCTATCTGTTACTGGTAATTTGATATTATTTGGGTAATTACCTCTATCACCTGATGGTAACTTACTCATATTTATATTGTTCTGGTCATTACCTCTATTGCCTACTGGTAATTTACTCATATGTATATTGTTCTGGTCATTACCTCTATCACCTACAGGTAATTTGCTTATATTATATTGTTCTGGTTATTACTTCTATCACATGATGGTAATTTGCCCATATTTATATTGTTCTGGTCATTACCTCTATCACCTGATGGTAATTTACTCATATTTATATTGTTCTGGTCATTACCTCTATCACCTACTGGTAAATTTCTTATATTTATATTGTTCTGGTCCCTACCTCTATCACCTGCTGGTAATTCACTCATATGTTTATTGTTCTGGTTATTACCTCTATTACCTGATGGTAATTTACACATATTTATACTGTTCTAGTCACTACCTATATCACCTGATGATAATTTACTCATATTTATATTGTTCTGGTAATTACCTCAATCACCTTCTGCTAATTTACTCATATTTATATTGTTCTGGTCATTACCTCTATCAACTGATGGTAATTTGCTCATATTAGTATTGTTCTGGTCATTACCTCTATCACCTACTGGTAATTTACTCATATTTATATTGTTCTGGTCATTACTTGTATCACCTGATGATAGTTTACTCATATTTATATTTTTCTGGTCATTACCTCTATCACCTAATGGTAATTTACTCATATTAGTATTGTTCTGGTCATTACCTCTATCACCCGATGGTAATTTACTCATATTTTTATTGTTCTGGTCATTACTTCTATCACCTACTGCTAATTTACTCATATTTATATTGTTCTGGTCACTACCTCTATCACCTACTTGCATTTTACTCATATTTATGTTGTTCTGGTCATTACCTCTATCACCTGTTGGTAATTTGCTCATATTTATATTGTACTGGTCATTACATCTGTCACCTGATGGTAATGTGGTCATATTTATATTGTTCTGGTCATTACCTCTATAACCTGATGGTAATTTACTTATATTTATATTGTTCTGGTCATTACCACTATCACCTACTGGTAATTTATTCATATTTATATTGTTCTTCTCATTACATCTATCACCTACTGGTAATTTGCTTATATTTATATTGTTTTGGTCATTGCTTCTATCACCTGATGGTAATTTGCTCATATTTATATTCTTCTGGTCATTACCTCTATCACCTGATGGTAATTTACTCATATTTATATTGTTCTGGTCATTACCTCTATCACCTGCTGGTAATTCATTCAAATTTATATTGTTCTGGTCATTACCTCTATCACCTGATGGTAATTTATTCATATTTATATTTTCTGGTCATTACCTCTATCACCTGATGGTAATTTACTCATATTTATATTGTTCTGGTTATTGCCTCTATGTTGTTCTGGTCATTACCTCAATCGCTTATTGGAAACTTGCTCATATTTATATTTTTCTAGTCATTACCTCTATCACCCGATGGTAATTTACTCATATTTATATTGTTCTGGTCATTACCTATAACACCAAATGGTAGTTTGCTAGTAATGATATTGTTCTGGTCATTACCTCTATCAACTGATGGTAATTTGCTCATATTTATATTGTTCGGGTCACTACCTCTATCACCTGATGGTAATTTACTCATATGGTTCTCATCACTACCTCTATCACCTGATAGTAATTTACTCATATTTATATTGTTCTGGTCATTACCTCTATCACCTACTAGTAATTTGCTCATATTTATATTGTTCTGGTAATTACCTCAATCACCTTCTGCTAATTAAGTCATATTTATATTGTTATGGTCATGACCTCTATCACCTGATAGTAATTTACTCATATTTATATTGTTATTAGCATGACCTCTATCACCTACTGGTAGTTTACACATATTTGTATTGTTCTGGTCATTACCTCTGTCACCTACTGGTAATTTGCACATATTTATATTGTTCTGGTTTTTGCCTCTATGTTGTTCATTCATTACCTCCATCACCTACTGGTAATTTGCTCATATTTATATTGTTTTGGTCATTATCTCTATAACCTGATGGTAATTTACTCATATTTATATTTTTCTGGTCATTACCTCTATCACCCGATGGTAATTTACTAGTATTTATATTGTTCTGGTCATTTCCAATATCACCTAATGGTAATTTACTCATATTTATATTGTTCTGGTCATTACCTCTATCATCCGATGGTAATTTTCTCATATTTATATTGTTCTGGTCATTACCTCTATCACCTGATGGTAATTTACTCATATTTATATTGTTTTGGTCATTACCTCTATCACCTGATGCTAATTTCCCATATTTATATTGCTCTGGTCATTACCTCTGTCACCTGATGGTAATTTCCTCATATTTATATCGTTCTGGTTATTGCCTTTATATTGTTCTGGTCATTACCTCTATCCCCTACTGGTAATTTACTCATATTTAGATTGTTATGGTCATTACCTCTATCACCTGATGGTAAATTGCTCATATTTATATTGTTCTGGACATTACCTCTATCACCTGATGGTAACTTACTCATATTTATATTTTGCTGGTCATTACCTCTATCACATGATGGTAATTTACTCATATTTATATTGTTCTTGTGATTACCTCTATCACCTACTGGTAATTTACTCACATTTATATTGTTCTGATCATTACCTATATTATCTGATGGTAAATTGCTCATATTATATTGTGCTGGTCATTACCTCTGTCACCTGATTGTAATTTACTCATATTTATATTGTTCTGCTCATTACCTCTATCACATGATGGTAATTTGCTCATATTTATATTGTTCTGGTCATTACCTATATCACCCAATGGTAATTTACTAGTAATTATATTGTTCTGGTCATTACTTATATCACCTTCTGGTAATTTGCTCATATTTATATTATTCTGGTCATTGCCTCTGTCACCTACTGGTAATTTGCTCATATTTATATTGTTCTGGAGATTACCTCTATCACCCGATGGTAATTTACTCATATTTATATTGTTCTGGTCATTGCATCTATCACCTACTGGTAATTTGCTCATATTTATATTGTTCTGGAGATTACCTCTATCATCCGATGGTAATTTACTCATATTTATATTGTTCTGGTCATTGCATCTATCACCTACTGGTAATTTACTCATATTTATATTGTTCTGGTCATTGCTTCTGTCACCTACTGGTAATTTATGCATATTTGTATTGTTCTGGTCATTACCTCTATCACCTACTGGTAATTTACCCAAATTTATATTGTTCTGGTCATTTCCGCTATACCCTTATGGTAATTAATTCATATTTATATTGTTCTGGTAATTACCTTTGTAATCTACTGGTAATTTGCTCATATTTATAATGTTCTGGTCACTATCTCTGTCACCTGATGGTAATTTCCTCATATTTATATTGTTCTGGTCATTACCTCTATCACCTGATGGTAATTTGCTCATATTTATATTGTTCTGGTCGTTACCTCTATCACCTGATGGTAATTTACTCATATTTATATTATTCTGGTCATTACCTCTATCACCTACTGGTAATATACTCATATTTATATTGTTATGGTCATTACTTGTATCACCTGATGAAAATTTACTCAAATTTATATTGTTCTGGTCATTACCTCTATCACCTAATGGTAATTTACTCATATTAGTATTGTTCTGGTCATTACCTGTATCACCCGATGGTAATTTACTCATATTTATATTGTTCTGGTCATTACTTCTATCACCTACTGGTAATTTACTCATATTTATATTGTTCTGGTCATTATCTCTATCACCCGATGGTAATTTACTCATATTTATATTTAGTCCATAGACTGCCCTAGTGGGCTTTGTGCACTTCAGGATTTGTCCACTAGATGGCATCCCCTCCCTACTGTTATTGATTTAAATTCACTCACTTCTTGTATTTTCTCAGCTTTTACATTCATTTCTCACTTTCTCTCCTACAACTTATAGCCCACTCTACCTATTATATCCAGATCCCCTCTACTTACCCTGCTACTTCTTACTCTCCTGCAAACTATGCTCCACTGATTGGCTCTCGATCTTCTCCTGCTCTCCTACATTCTAATTCCCTGTTATCTTACTGCACTGCTTTGCTTCTTCTCCCTCTCTCCCCTCCTCTTATCCATTCTTAGAATCTTGCCTGTGAGTCTGCTTTTCTGCTTCTCACTAAGCTGCATTGCTCACTCCTCTCTTCCCTCTCTCCTTTGCTTTCCCCTCCTCTTATCTAACTTTATATCCTGTTCACGCTATCTCTATCTCTTACCACCTAGCCCTACTCTAGATTTTCTCTCCCCACTCTCTGGACTGCTCCATCCTTTTGCGCGTCAACTCCTCTCATATTGCAGAAATACAGTCCTTCCGGTCTGTTCCTGCCAACACGCATCCCTGCTCCACCCCCTCTTCCTCTACATCTGCCTGGAAGTGATATAATCCCCCCTAACCTCAGGGCGCCATTTTTAAACCTCGCTCGTCCTCGGCTGCTGTATGTTCCTGGCTAGGAGTGCGCTCCTATAGTAAGTAAACTCTACGTGTACTTTGTAGCGTTGTTATCGGGAATATCCCTTCAATTGCGCTGAAAAGACTACGATAGATGTGCTATGCCAGCATTCTTTATGTAAAAGCTGTTGACTGCTGTCTATAGAGTGTACTATACAATCCTGCTGTTTAAAGAGTGTACTATACAATACAGCTTGACTGTTCGTTCAAATGAGTGTACTGCTTAAAATAACCTATACGAATTGGTGAAGCTTATTAATTACTTATGTTAGGGTTATCGCCAACTTACATATGTATTTTTGCTAGCTTCTCATGTGCCTAGGTAGTCGCTACTAAAGGTACATCCTAGTGCGACATTGCCCTGCATATTCTTGCTGTGCCTAAGTGTAAACTAGACTGTTAATATTTTCTTTTGTGTATTCATTAAATGACTGCTGCTTATATGGTAAATGCCTATTTTGAAAGTCCGACTGTCCTAAGATGCTTTTGAACTGTATACCGTCTTGGTTTAAATGTTCTGCAGTTCACTGATTAATGTTTTTGTAACACGCCAACTTCCACGTGCATGTGTTATCTCCACATGCGCCTGGCTAGTCGCTGTTGTAGGGTGCACTAAATTCTAATACTGTCTTGCCTATTGTGAGAATGCTTTATAAATAACTGCTTCATTTATACTCCTGTACTGCATTAGAGAACGCTGACTAGTGGTAGGGCCTACTGATAGAACTGAGCATCTAAGACGACATTGTACTATTTTTAAATTGTTTGATGGTAGTGCCTAGTTGTAAACCCATCTGTGTAATTAAGTTGGTAGTAGTTTAAACGTGCGCTACTCATTTTTAGTAGAATCTACTGGTAAATTGGGTGTTTGAAATGCTTTTTGCACTACTTTAAATGTACTATGCTAATGCCAACCCCCTTATCTGCCTACCACCACTACTAGGAGATAAGGTGTTTATTTCTTACTACACAGCTATTAATTCTCTCTCAACTTTTTCTCCTGTCTCCAGTTGTTTTACCCTGCATTCCCCTTGGGACCTCGCCTGGGTGGACACATACACCCAACTAAAGTAATCAAACTCATCTATTTTTTGCTCAAGCAAATATAACTACTCTGCTGCCTCAACCCCTTTCTGGAAAATTGAACCAGGAGTCTCCCAGAAGAAATTAAGGAAGTATGTGTATCTGCTGCTACTTAAACTTCTGTATTTTTTAACCCCTGCTTGGTATCTCAGTACGCTATCTCCCTGCCAGGAAAGCCAGCAGCCTAAACCCCTCTTATTTCTGCCTCTCTGATCTCACTCTCATCTAACTCCCTGAGTTACACTAGCTCCCTTCTCATTTCAGTCCAATTTAGTCCATAGACTGCCCTAGTGGGCTTAGTGCACTTCAGCATTTGTCCACTA
Organism: Protopterus annectens; assembly: GCF_019279795.1. NCBI lineage: Eukaryota > Metazoa > Chordata > Ceratodontiformes > Protopteridae > Protopterus > Protopterus annectens. Next base: position 1,441,419,409 of record NC_056735.1, on the reverse strand, counting down.
GATGGCATCCCCTCCCCACTGTTATTGATTTAAATTCACTCACTTCTTGTATTTTCTCAGCTTTTACATTCATTTCTCACTTTCTCTCCTACAACTTATAGCCCACTCTACCTATTATATCCAGATCCCCTCTACTTACCCTGCTACTACTTACTCTCCTGCAAACTATGCTCCACTGATTGGCTCTCGATCTTCTCCTGGTTTCTTCCCGCTCCGTTCGCCCTTCAGGCTCACTCCGCTCCCCTACCCTGCCCCCAAATACCACCCACCCCTAGCACCTCTAGCTATATCCCTCTTGTAACCACACACACTTCCTCTCTACACCTATCAGTCTCCAACACTCTAGATACACCCTCTACCACCCAATTTCCTTCTTGTAACCACACCCACTTCTATTCTATACTATCAGACTCCAATTCTAAACTTCTCACCCAGATAATTGGTCTCCTTCTCCCTCTAACACCCACTCCCAAAACCTCACCCCCTCCAAACCTACTTAACTCTATACTCCCCCACATCTAATCAGGCTTTTAGCAACGTATCCTTGTAAAATAATATTTTATATACATATAAAATACAATTACAACATTATACCACTAAACAACCTTATTCAACATGCTCTCAAAACCTTCGTCAATCTCCATTTTACTACTACTACTTCTTAAACTTTCCTATCTTCACTACCTCACCCAACCCAGTTCTTCCTACCATTCACAATTCTATCATGTAACTAACCATCTTAATTCCCCTCTCTCACATTCACACTCATATATTTCTCCCCATCTATATCCTATAAAAAACCACCTATCTTTCTCATACAAATTGTTCACCTCTCAGAAATACTCTATCCCCATAGCAACCAAAAACCCCTTCACCATCACAACAGAACCCAATCCTTTTATTACACTGCTCAATTACCTCTCTAACCCAGTCCTTCATCTGATTACCAGTCTTTTATCAGGTGATATCCATCCCAACCCAGGCCCCTCCACCTCAACCACTATACACAAGCCTATATTACTTACTTCTTTAAACTCCCAAAGTATAGTCAACAAAGTCGCAACCCTCCATGCCTGGATCATGCATAATAAACCTGACATCCTATCTATCGCAGAAACATGGTTAAAACCCTATATAAAAGACTCTGAAATAATTCCACCTAACTATTCTATCATTAGAAAAGACAGGTCCCACAAAAAAGGCGGAGGTGTAGCTCTCCTATATTCATCCTCCTTGTTAGTTACTCCCTACAACAAACCTATTCCACACTTTAATAACGCTGAATTACTCCTCACTCTCCTTCAAGTAAACAAGCACAAACACATATGTCTAGCATCCTCTACATCCCCAGGGGATAATATTTTGACACTTGAAGATATCCTCTCCTGGCTCTCCAATAACATCAGCAATGAAACCATAATCTTAGGAGATGTAAATATTAACTGGGCCTCCATTCAGTCTCCAACTAACTCCCTTAACATCAACCTCTATAATTTTTCCCAGCTAATCAACTCTGTAACACGTCCTTCAAAAAACCTCTCTTGTGGCAGTATTCTAGATTGGATTCTAGTCTCACATCCCCACTATTTTTCTGACAGTGGCACTCTTCCCGATCCTCTAAGTGATCATATGCCCATCTTCACTCACCGACTCCCCTGTATCCCATATCGCACCCATAATTATATTACTACCCGCAACCACAAAAACTTTAACCCAACAACCTTCTCAAACTCTCTAAAAGCAATTAACTGGAATTATCTAAGGACATTATCCTTAGACAATGCAGTTGCCCACTTCAGCTCAACATTCTTAAAACTACTAGACTCCCAAGCCCTTTGAGGACAAAGAGAATAAAAACAAATTCCGCCCCCTGGCTAACCAAAAACACGCTAGCAACCATGCACCATAGAGATAAAGCCTGGGCACTCTATCAGAAAAACAAGACCCCTCGACACCACATTGAATACAAAACACTTCGAAATAAAGTAAAAAAGCTTATTATCTCTGATAGACAAAATTACTTCTTTACACTCCAAAACAATAATAAAACAAACCCTCAGAAATTCTGGAAAGGTATCTCTACCCTCCTTAACCCCAGCAAACCACACACCCCTACCCCAGACCCAAATGCCCCAGATTTAGACTTAGCTACTCAATTTAACTCCTTTTTCATTGAATCTATTGGCAAACTAACCTCCTCATTCCCTAGTTCCACCTCATTATCTAATACACCCCACCCTCCCCTGCCAACAATCCTCCCTGCACTGCTGCTCCTTCATTCCCATCTACTAACTCTCTATCCTCCACCTCTTCTCCTACTCTAACTTCCACATCATCCTTACCATCCTCTAATACTCCTCTCCGCACTCACCTCTATTCTCATTAAAACCTATACCCACTTCTACTATAAAGAAACTCCTTCAGAAATTGAAGCCATGCACTAACGCACCTGATAACATCCCTTCTTACTTTCTAAGCATATCTGCTGAAGCAATTGCCTATCCCATAAGCATTCTAATCAACCGCTCCATCCAAGAGTGTACAGTACCCCAAATCTGGAAACAAGCCTTTATCATACCTCTGCATAAAGGTGGCAACAATTGTAATGTCAACGACTTCCGACCCATTGCTATCCTGTCCCCCATTTCTAAACTTCTAGAAAAATGTGTCCAACTTCAACTCTTACCACATCTCTTAGATAATAACCTTCTAACTACTACACAACATGGATTTAGGCCAAATCATAGCACCATGACAGCCCTCCTCTCCTATCTTGAAACTGTAAACAAAGCTCGTGACTCTGGCCAAATTGTTTCTACCCTACTACTGGACCTCTCTAAGGCCTTTGACACTATCTCACACAGCCTGCTCTTAACTAAACTCTCAAAACTTAACCTATCTCCCTGCTCTTTGAACTGGTTCTCCAGCTACTTATCTAATAGATACCAAGCTGTAAAATGGAAAAAGGCAACCTCCTCTTTTCTTAGTACCCCCACCGGAGTTCCTCAAGGCTCCATACTAGGTCCCCTTCTTTTCAATATATTTATAAATGATTTCCGCAAATCTATTCCATTCTCAGATACCATCCAATATGCAGATGATTCTACCATTATCTGCTCTGCCACATCTACCCCTATGCTCCTAAAGCTTACACAAGAAGCTTTTTCAATCACTGAGCAATGGATGAGAATAAACCACCTAGCACTCAATGCTTCCAAAACTAAACTAATGGTATTTACCCCCTCTAAAGTTACTCCTTTTGATATAAACACATTCTTGATTACTAGTCAAAATAACTCACTTCTGGAACTGGTGTCAGAAACCAAGTTACTTGGTGTCCAAATTAACAACCAGCTTAATTTCAACTCCCATCTACAATTAAATATCAAAAAAAACCCATCAAAAACTAGGTATGCTCTACCGACAAAATCAGTACCTTACAAGCACCTCTAAAATCACTCTCTCTTCTTCCTTTCTTATCCCCTCCCTTCTCTATGGAGCTCCACTCCTAACTAATCTTCAGTCCTCTCTAAAAACAACTTTCCTCTTGCTACAACAAAATCGCCAAGTTCGCTAACAGCCATAGGTCCTCCACCCACCACTGTTCCTCTCTCCAAAAACTTAATTGGCTAGAACTGCCCAATCATCTCAGCTATACTCAGCTAACTCTTGCCCATAAGCTCATTTCAACCCCTCCCTGTCCCCCCCTGTCTTCTGCCTTTAAGATGCACCTACCTGATAGAGTTTTAAGGTCAAACAATCAAAACCTATTAGAAGTGCACAAACCAACTCGTCCCTCAGGCAAAACTTACTATCCTATAACCTAGCACATCTTTGGAACTCACTACCACCATCCATTCGCACCACCTCTAACCATTATATGTTCAAAAATCTCTTCACATACATCTAATGTCCCACTGGGAATGCTCTTGCTCCCACCCTCTTAACTAATAATGGCAATTTTCTTCCTTTCACTCTCATGTTACTCCAGTAATTTTTCCTTATAAATTCCCATAACTCATATTATTTTTTCCCATGGTATCTGCAAAGACTGTATTTGACTGCACCTTGTAAAGCTTATGCTCCTTACACAATAACTACTCTGTATCATTATGCAATATTACTTTTCACAGCCTAAAACACCTCAAATTTTCATCACTAGACTGTATTGTTCTGAAATGTTTCCTGAATTTTTGAAATAAAATGCTTGTATCTTTTTATATTTGTATAATTATCATTAGTAATCTATTGTATGTACCTAGTTTGTTTGTTTTTGGAGCTTTTCTCCCCAGGACTCCATTGAAAATGGGTTCATTTTGGCCCAATGGACTATCCTGGTAAACCAACTGCAAATAAATAAATAAATAAATAATAAATATTTATACCGTTCTGGTCATTACCTCTATCACCTGATGGTAATTTACTCATATTTATATTGTTGTGGTCACTACCTCTATCACCTACTTGTATTTTACTCATATTTATATTGTTCTGGTCATTACCTCTATCACCTGCTGGTAATTTGCTTATGTTTATATTGTTTTGGTCATTCCCTTTATCACCTGATGGTAATTTGCTCATATTTATATTCTACTGGTCATTTCCTCTATCACCTAATGGTAATTTACTCATATTAGTATTGTTCTGGTCATTACCTCTATCACCCGATGGTAATTTACTCATATTTTTATTGTTCTGGTCATTACTTCTATCACCTACTGGTAATTTACTCATATTTATATCGTTCTGGTCACTACCTCTATCACCTACTTGTATTTTACTCATATTTATGTTGTTCTGGTCTTTACCTCTATCACCTGTTGGTAATTTGCTCATATTTATATTGTACTGGTCATTACTTCTGTCACCTGATGGTAATGTGGTCATATTTATATTGTTCTGGTCATTACCTCTATAACCTGATGGTAATTTACATATATTTATATTGTTCTTGTCATTACATCTATCACCTACTGGTAATTTGCTTATATTTATATTGTTTTGGTCATTGCCTCTATCACCTGATGGTAATTTGCTCATATTTATATTCTTCTGGTCATTACCTCTATCACCTGATGGTAATTTACTCATATTTATATTGTTCTGGTCATTACCTCTATCACCTGCTGGTAATTCATTCAAATTTATATTGTTCTGGTCATTACCTCTATCACCTGATGGTAATTTATTCATATTTATATTTTCTGGTCATTACCTCTATCACCTGATGGTAATTTACTCATATTTATATTGTTCTGGTTATTGCCTCTATGTTGTTCTGGTCATTACCTCAATTGCTTATTGGAAACTTGCTCATATTAATATTTTTCTAGTCATTACCTCTATCACCCGATGGTAATTTACTCATATTAATATTTTTCTAGTCATTACCTCTATCACCCGATGGTAATTTACTCATATTTATATTGTTCTGGTCATTACCTATAACACCAAATGGTAGTTTACTAGTAATTATATTGTTCTGGTCATTACCTCTATCAACTGATGGTAATTTGCTCATATTTATATTGTTCGGGTCACTACCTCTATCACCTGATGGTAATTTACTCATATGGTTCTCATCACTACCTCTATCACCTGATAGTAATTTACTCATATTTATATTGTTCTGGTCATTACCTCTATCACCTACTAGTAATTTGCTCATATTTATATTGTTCTGGTAATTACCTCAATCACCTTCTGCTAATTTAGTCATATTTATATTGTTATGGTCATGACCTCTATCACCTGATAGTAATTTACTCATATTTATATTGTTATTAGCATGACCTCTATCACCTACTGGTAGTTTACACATATTTATATTGTTCTGGTCATTACCTCTATCACCTACTGGTAATTTGTCCATATTTATATTGTTCTGGTTTTTGCCTCTATGTTGTTCATTCATTACCTCCATCACCTACTGGTAATTTCCTCATATTTATATTGTTTTGGTCATTATCTCTATAACCTGATGGTAATTTACTCATATTTATATTTTTCTGGTCATTACCTCTATCACCCGATGGTAATTTACTAGTATTTATATTGTTCTGGTCATTTCCAATATCACCTAATGGTAATTTACTCATATTTATATTGTTCTGGTCATTACCTCTATCATCCGATGGTAATTTTCTCATATTTATATTGTTTTGGTCATTACCTCTATCACCTGATGGTAATTTACTCATATTTATATTGTTTTGGTCATTACCTCTATCACCTGATGCTAATTTGCCCATATTTATATTGCTCTGGTCATTACCTCTGTCACCTGATGGTAATTTCCTCATATTTATATTGTTCTGGTTATTGCCTTTATATTGTTCTGGTCATTACCTCTATCACCTACTGGTAATTTGTTCATATTTATATTATTCTGGTCATTACGTCTATCCCCTACTGGTAATTTACTCATATTTATATTGTTATGGTCATTACCTCTATCACCTGATGGTAAATTGCTCATATTTATATTGTTCTGGACATTACCTCTATCATCTGATGGTAACTTACTCATATTTATATTTTTCTGGTCATTACCTCTATCACATGATGGTAATTTACTCATATTTATATTGTTCTTGTGATTACCTCTATCACCTACTGGTAATTTACTCGCATTTATATTGTTCTGATCATTACCTATATCATCTGATGGTAAATTGCTCATATTATATTGTGCTGGTCATTACCTCTATCACTTGATTGTAATTTACTCATATTTATATTGTTCTGCTCATTACCTCTATCACATGATGGTAATTTGCTCATATTTATATTGTTTTGGTCATTACCTATATCACCCAATGGTAATTTACTAGTAATTATATTGTTCTGGTCATTACCTCTATCACCTGATGGTAATTTACTCATATTTATATTGTTCTGGTCATTACTTATATCACCTTCTGGTAATTTGCTCATATTTATATTATTCTGGTCATTGCCTCTGTCACCTACTGGTAATTTGCTCATATTTATATTGTTCTGGAGATTACCTCTATCACCTGATGGTAATTTACTCATATTTATATTGTTCTGGTCATTGCATCTATCACCTACTGGTAATTTACTCATATTTATATTGTTCTGGTCATTGCTTCTGTCACCTACTGGTAATTTATGCATATTTGTATTGTTCCGGTCATTACCTCTATCACCTACTGGTAATTTACCCAAATTTATATTGTTCTGGTCATTTCCGCTATACCCTTATGGTAATTAATTCATATTTATATTGTTCTGGTAATTACCTTTGTAATCTACTGGTAATTTTCTCATATTTATAATGTTCTGGTCACTATCTCTGTCACCTGATGGTAATTTCCTCATATTTATATTGTTCTGGTCATTACCTCTATCACCTGATGGTAATTTGCTCATATTTATATTGTTCTGGTCGTTACCTCAATCACCTGATGGTAATTTACTCATATTTATATTATTCTGGTCATTACCTCTTTCACCTAATGGTAATTTACTCATATTAGTTTTGTTCTGGTAACATTACCTGTATCACCCAATGGTAATTTACTCATATTTATATTGTTCTGGTCATTACTTCTATCACCTACTGGTAATTTACTCATATTTATATTGTTCTGGTCATTATCTCTATCACCCGATGGTAATTTACTCATATTTATACTGTTCTGGTCATTACCTCTATCACCTGATGGTAATTTACTCATATTTATATTGTTGTGGTCACTACCTCTATCACCTACTTGTATTTTACTCATATTTATATTGTTCTGGTCATTACCTCTATCACCTGCTGGTAATTTGCTTATGTTTATATTGTTTTGGTCATTCCCTCTATCACCTGATGGTAATTTGCTCTTATTTATATTCTTCTGGTCATTTCCTCTATCACCTGATGGTAATTTACTCATATTTATATTCTTCTGGTCATTTCCTCTATCACCTGCTGGTAATTCACTCATATTTATATTGTACTGGTCATTTCCTCTATCACCTGATGGTAATTTGCTCATATTTATATTGTTCTGGACATTACCTCTATCACCCGATGGTAATTTACTAGTAATTATATTGTTCTGGTCATTACCTCTATCACCCGATGGTAATTTACTCATATTTATATTGTTCTGGTCATTACCTCTATCACCCGATGGTAATTTACTAGTAATTATATTGTTCTGGTCATTACCTCTATCACCCGATGGTAATTTACTAGTATTTATATTGTTCTGGTCATTTCCAATATCACCTGATGGTAATTTACTCATATTTATATTGTTCTGGTCATTACCTATATCACCTGATGCTAATTTGCTCATATTTATATTGTTCTGGTCATTACCTCTATCACCTACTGGTAATTTGCTCATATTTATATTGTTCTGGTCATTACCTCTATCCCCTACTGGTAGTTTACCAATATTTATATTGTTCTGGTCATTACCTCTATCACCTACTGGTAATTTACTCATATTATATTGTTCTGATCATTACCTCTATCACCTGATGGTAAATTGCCCATATTTATATTGTTCTGGTCATTACCTCTATCACCTGATGGTAACTTACTCGTATTTATATTGTTCTGGTCATTACCTCTATCACATGATGGTAATTTACTCATATTTATATTGTTTTGGTGATTACCTCTATCACCTACTGGTGATTTACTCATATTTATATTGTTCTGATCATTACCTCTATCATCTGATGGTAAATTGCTCATATTTATATTGTTCTGGTCATTACCTCTATCACCTGATTGTTATTTGCTCATATTTATATTGTTCTCGTCATTACCTCAATCATCCAATGGTAATTTACTTATATTTATATTGTTCTGGTCATTACCTATATCACCCGATGGTAATTTACTAGTAATTATATTGTTCTGGTCATTACCTCTATCACCTGATGGTAATTTGCTCATTTTTATATTGTTCTATTCATTACCTGTATCACCTGATGGTACTTACTTATATTTATATTGTTCTGTTCACTACCTCTATCACCTACTGGTAATTTGCTCATATTTATATTATTCTGGTCATATTTATATTATTCTGGTCATTGCCTCTATCACCTACTGGTAATTTGCTCATATTTGTATTGTTCTGGTCATTACCTCTATCATCTGATGGTAATTTACTCATATTTATATTGTTCTGTTCACTACCTCTTGGCCTACTGGTTATTTACTCATATTTATATTATTATGGTCATTGCCTCTGTCACCTGTTGGTAATTTGCTCATATTTATATTGTACTGGTCAGAACCTCTGTCAAGTACTGGTAATTTCATCATATTTATATGGTACTGGTAATTACCTCTGTCTCCTGATGGTAATTTGCTCATATTTATATTATTCTGGTCATTACCTCTATCAGCTACTGGTAATTTACCCGTATTTATATTGTTCTGGTCACTACCTCTATCACCTTCTGGTAATTTGCTCATATTTATATTGTTTTGGTCATTACCTCTATCACCTAATGGTAATTTACTCATATTTATATTATTCTTGTCATTACCTCTATCAGCTACTGGTAATTTACCCATAGTTATATTGGTCATTACCTCTATCACCTTCTGGTAGTTTGCTCATATTTATATTGTTCTGGTCATTACCTCTATCACCTACTTGTAATTTCCTCATTTTTATATTGTTCTCATCATTATCTCTATTACCTGCTAGTAAGTTGCTCATATTTATATTTTTTGGTCATTACGTCTATCACCTGATGGTAATTTACTCATATTTATATTGTTCTCGTTATTACCTATATCACCTACTGGTAATGAACTCATATTTATATTATTCTGGTCATTACCTCTATCACCTGATGGTAACTTACTCATATTTGTATTGTTCTGGTCATTACCTCTATCACATGATGGTACTTTACTCATATTTATATTGTTCTGGTGATTACCTCTATCACCTGATGGTAATTTCCTCATATTTATATTGTTCTGGTCATTACCTCTGTCACTTGATGGTAATTTACTCATATTTATATTTTTCCTGGTAATTACCTCTGTCACTTGATGGTAATGTACTCATATTTATATTGTTCTGATCATTAGTTCTATCACCTACTGGTAGTTTCCTTATATTTATACTGTTTTGGTCAATACCTCTATCACCTGCTTGTAATTTACTCATATTTATATTATTCTGGTTATTGCCCCTATGTTGTTCTGGTCATTACCTCAATCGCCTATTGGAAATTTGCTCATATTTATATTGTTCTAGTCATTACCTCAATCACCCAATAGTAATTTACTCATATTTATATTGTTCTGGTCATTACCTCTATCACCTGCTGGTTTTTTTTTTTTGG